>NC_065520.1:7170262-7192745 GCF_006386435.1 Epinephelus moara
TTTCATCTCTGTCACCATAGATAATGTTTAGCTTTAAGCTAGATCAGGCCAGTTTGTTCATAATTGCTAGCAGTTAATGTTATTCTTACTTTCTTGTTCTTGAGTTTTTTCTTTCCTTTGTATATTATGAGTCTGATCACTTCAGCCACTCATCCACAATTTGAAGGGCATGCCATAATTATATGACGTAACTTCTATGTTGTGATATGCTTTCTTTTAGTGTGTGTGTTGCTCAGAATTGCCTAATTTTGCATAAAATTGCCCGGCCCCGACCATTGCTGCGCAGCAGCTAGAATTACATTTACACTGAAACATTAATGACATTACAGAGCTGACATGGTCACTGTCTATTAAGAAAGTTCTTATCTGTCCTATCTTTGTCCTTTCTTTCTGTAATACTGTAATACTGCATACTGTAATATTTCAACAGGAAATAATATGCAATTCACGAACTATTAGTTTTATACTAAGGTTTCTGGCATGCTAGAAAATCTCACACAGTATTTCAGAGTACTAAATAGTGTAATAGTATGGAATTTTGGACATTTGTTCTGGGTTTTTTGCTCTGTTGGTAGTGCATCCCACCACACAGCAGCTTTTAGGCATTTTTCTGTTGTTTGCTATCAGACACAAATGACAGAAGGCCCTTTCATGCAACACAAAGTCAATGGGGAGTGATGAATCCCCCCCCGAGGTGTGATTAGGATTTGATTGCACTCTGTTTCTCTAGTCCAGCACGAGTAGGGCAAAAGGTAAGGTACACCCAGGACAGGTTTCCAGTCTATCACAGGGTTGACTATCACATTTAACCTGACCTTCTTGAGCACTTTGCGGCATCTCTCTTATAATGCGATGCTCTCACTGTTAATGCTGCTGACCTTTACACTCTAGTGTTCATTTGAGGCCACTTCAGTACAAATTAAATATGTTTCATATGTTTAAATCTAATTTAGACTTCCCTTTTGTTGCATACCTTGCGCCAGTTTGTGATAAATCTCTGCTGAGGTGTAAAATTAATGTGCAGAGCAGTCCTGTGCAGTACAATCCAGTGCAATCACTTGAGTACAATGTAGTGCTGGAGATGGATAGTACTGTACTGACTGGACCATTGACAGAGAAATATAATGCGTCAGTCGATACGAATTAATTCACTCTCTTCCGCTGTGTGTGTGTGAGTGTATTGCGGTGATCTCGGTCAAAGAAGCACTTAGAATTAAATGATTTCCCTCAATAGCCGCACCGCTCCACTCAGCTCAACCACAACCTCCAGCCCACTGCTCCTCTGACAATAGTACTTCCCAGTGTACCAGCCCTTTGATGACTAATGACAGATTTTATTCTCATGCCTCTGCATTTTCACATCACTGTAAACTGCTGGACTCTCTGTAATGAGTCAGTTACGTCTCCGGCGGGTCATTTGTTTGATTGTGCTAGCAATTCTGTCAAAACTCTTTGGCATCATATACAACTCGACTGTGCTCTGTCTTTGGTGTTACAATTTAAAACATTTTTAAAATGTTTTGTTCTGCTAGTTACAGCAAGAAAAGTAGTGACAATATGTCAACTATCTGCTCCATATTTTCCCAAAGAAGGAGATTAGAGCCTGTTGATGACAGATGCGTTATTTTTCAGCGCGGCCCACTGAATAAGAGACAAAATTAGTTTTGAATAACAGGAACAGAGAGCGTAGGTAGATAATGTGACAAGAGATAAAACTTTGCTCAGCATTCAAAACTCAACAAAGCAGCATGTTTTCAGTGCCACCCACAGTCGTGCACATGTTGGGCGAGAACTTGAGCTTATCTTTCTCTACAGCATGTTCAGTCAGCTGTAGTCTGAGTACAACAATGCCTAATTTCAGCTATTTTGTTGTGAAAAAACGTGTTATCCCTCACACCTCTCGCTGAGTGAAAAGTTCACAGTTGGATAGACGAGGAGGATGACCAAGGAGGTAGTGGAATTTTGGACGAGGATTTTTGGCGCGGTCGGGGGGGGACTCAAAAGGCTAACAAATTCAACAAAAACTAACTTTTACTCAAAATCTGAGGTGATACAGCAGATGTCCCTTTTCCTTCTGTCTTTAAGTTAGATAACTAACAGCGTGACATGACAGTAGGCTGTAATAACTGCTGAAAACAGCTGACAGTAACGCTGAATAGACCTGTGACTAATCCGTTTTCCCCACTTTGCTGCATTAGAGGCACCTTTGATACAGTATGTGCATGTGTGAGCAGTAATTCCTCTCATCCTCATTCAACCCAAGAGGCCAACATCACACTGCATCTAATCCAAAGCGAATACAGATCTAAGAGCAACAGTCCTCACAGATAAAAGGTGTGGTTTGAGAGGGAATACAGCACATCAACAATGGGCTTTGACAGCACTGATTCTATAACCATGCTACAACTGCACCCATTACCTAAAGCCTTAGAGTACAGGCTAATGGATTTGAGATGACAACGAGTGTTAGCATGGGTTTACTTACAATTCATTTAAAATTAGATTAAAGGCATGAAATTGCTTCCAATCTTCTCATTTCACAAGAGCGAGTTTATCAGTGAGTATTAACCAACAAAACACAATATAAAAAGCATTTTTATCAGAGGTGAAACCTTTTAGTTTCTCATTTTGCCCTGTCTAATTGCTCCGAGTCAGCTTCAATGACTTTACTTTTTACTGCCATTTTATTAAAGTTATAATAATAGTGAGCGTGGAGCTGAGAGCCAAAGGAAAGTGTTGACACTGAGAAAAATTCAGCAGGCCTGGTGCAGTTTTACCCTCTGAGTCCATCCTCCACCCTCAACCCAACTGTTTTCATTTGACCTTATTGGTTAAGTTTCTCTAACTGGTGGTGTGTGTTGGTCAGCATGCACTTTTTTGCATACTGGTGCAAATTCTGCAGTTTTCCGATTTAAAAAGTTTGCTTGCCCGGTGAATAATCACCTACAGTGGACAGTATTCATGGAGGTGTTTGCCACCTCGTGTTGAAATTCACTATCACAGCATTTTTGTGTGATATGACTCTGCTGTACCTTAGTTACCATAGTTTAAAGTGGAGGATTTGGTGGACTTAAACCAGTGTTGCCAGGTGGGAAAAGTAGGATTATCGTACCAGAGACTCAGAATTATCATATTTTGAGGGAAATTATCGTACATCCATCATAACCAAAATAACAATCCTACTGATGCGCTATAGGCAAATATAGTCACTCTAGTGTTTCCTTTTTTGGTTTACTTTTTTTCCATTTTCCTTGCTTCTGTTTTTCCTCTTCTTCTTCTTCTGTTTGAATCTCATTCTCGCTCGACTTCCTGCCGGGTCCTAGCGCCTCGTGGGGCGGGTACAGCTGACCATTCAGCCAATCGTGCTCATTGTTCAGAGACAAATGTCACCCGTATCTCACGCTAAGCAAAGTGCGATTGGCTGGAAACATGTCACATGGGAACAGATGCCTTCAGGGCTCACAAAAAAACTCTGGCATACTGATTACAACCACACATTCAGGAAATGGTCAAATTATCATACATTTGGCCTTTTTTGGGATTATTGATCGTACATCGTACAGAGGGCCAAATTATCGTACAAATACGATAATTATCGTACATCTGGCAACGCTGACTTAAACTAGTGTATAACTAGTGTACACTGTATGGAAATGCAATTCAGCCATGTGACTCACATCACAAAATATACGACAAGAAAATGGAAAAAGAAAATGTATTTGCTAGCAAGGAAGCAACATATGAGCAGCTTCAGTGGCGAACATCATGACCTCATCAGTCCATCACACACACAGACCTCCAGACAGAGGCTTAAGAGTGACGCCTCACTTATCAGCTACCATTGTGTGTGTATTCTCATCATCAGTACAAATTCAGCAGCTGTGTAAGAACAGTGTTGGACTCAGGAATCATAGTGATCATGAACTGACACTAAAATCCCTCCACATTCAAAATCACACAGCAGCACCCTAAATCCTGTCTGGGTAGGATTAGTTTAGCATCGGTTGGATCATTTATGCCAGTCCCAAAAGCTGTCAGTCATATCTGCTGTATTTTTGGACTGTTGAGAAATTACAGCCTCTTTTGTCTTGTGCATCACCCACACACCACATAGAATTATTTAAACCATCTAATTAAAACTCAAAAAAGTTACTTTAATTAAGTTTCAATTATATAAAAGCAAATAAGAGACAGAAGTATTTTAATTTCACGAACCGTTTAATGCTTAGAATTTATGTGAGTGTGAATAGCTATCTGTCTCTATGTGTCAGGGTAAATTAATTTACTCTCTCTTCCACTGTGTATATGTCTGGTGACCTGTCCAAGGTGTACCACACTACTCGCCCAGCATCATTTGGGATAGGCTCTGCCCCCCCAACATGATAAGTGGTTACGGAAAATGATTTTCTTGATCTGCACTTTTAAAAACCTGAATCTTTTTTTCTGAAATTCTGACACTTAATTTTTTTGGATTGGACTCGAGATTCAGCTTTGAATTTGCAAATCAAGAAATTTCATTTTCTAATTTCAAAGAGGTGAATTCAGAACACATAAATTCAGATACATGGTTTCCAAGCAAAATATTTCAATGCAATGAATTCAGTAGCTGTTAAAATTCAAATACTGATGTCTCTTATTTGTATTTTTACATGTTTCTTCTAACAAACTGTTGAATTAATTTTCAGCAAAATTTTGGAAAGTCGCAAAGTATATCAAATGTATACATTTAAATTATGATGAAGCCAAAGTGTAAATAAGTTAATATACAACCACAGTTTATACCTAAAGCTGTATATTTGGAGAACTGCATTGACGACATTTCTGGGAGATTGTTATGTATAGTTTTTTGAGTCTTCTCAATGATTCCCTGTGACGGCGGCACGATGGTGTGCTGGTTAGCATTGTCGCTTTACAGCAAGGGGGTTCAAACCCAGGGTGGGGGAGCCCTTCTGTGCGGAGTTTGCATGTTCTCCCTGTGTCACTGTAGGTTTACTCTGGGTACTCCAGCTTCCTCCCACAGTCCAAAGACATGCAGGTTAATTGGTGACTCTAAATTGCCCGTAGGTGTGAATGAGTGTGAATGGTTGTCTGTCTCTATGTGTCAGCCCTGTGATAGTCTGGTGACCTGTCCAGGGTGCACCCTGCCTCTCGTTCAATGTCAGCTGGGATAGGCTCCAGCACCCCGCAACCCCCAACAGGATAAGCAGTTATGGATTTTGAATGAATAAATGAAGTGACATTCTCTCAGGACAGATGCACACAGCTGTAGCCAGTGTAAAGCGTATCTTACCTGGGTCAGCTTTGCCCAAAACAGCCTTTAGTCTCTTCTCTGCTACCCTCAGTATAAACTCATAGTCCATGGCTAACACACCTGTTAACACCAGCCCACTGAAAACTCACTTCTTAAACCGCCTGGAGTCACCCCCAACACGGCCTCAGACGAGGACACACACGCAAACACATACACACATGGTGAGTGGGACAGATATGGCGATTATGTCATGCAAGGCTGTCATCAAGCAAAAGGTTAACCCAGACAAGGGAAGAGTAAAAGTCAGCTCAAGTGTGTGTGAGGGAGAGGTGGAACAAAAGAAAGGAGGGGAGATAAAGAGACGAGGTGCCAAGAAAAAGCAAGAGTGGGAACTCATCAGTAACGTAAGCCGCTTAGCTTTCACATCAGTGTTTACATTGTTTTTTCTTTTGAATGATTAACTGTTGAGGCCAAAAAGTCTGAGATGGATGACAGCTAATGAGCTCGTATGCCAACATCTGTGTGATATGGTTGAAAGGTCTAGGGAAAGCTAGTAAGTACACCTTAACTTTAATTTATTTATTGAGTCTAAGAATAGAAAATCACCAGCCTGATGCTATAATACCGCAGTATTTTAATCCAGTGACTGTGTATATTCAGCATCTCCAGCCTCGCCAATTAAACACTTTTTATGCAGAGAGTCAGAGAGGGAGACTGAGTTGTTGTCAAGTGTTTCTCTGCTTCTTATCATTCAGTCTGCGAAAACACTTCTTAGTGAAGCCTTTGATGCCCTGCTGCTTTTTAAGTGCACTTGGAAAAATAACACTCAGCACTCACTCTCTCTTGACAGAAACCTGGAGCGAGAGCCGTCCAAACACACTCACACATTCTCTCATTCACCTTTACACTTTTACTCATTGCTTCATTTTGAAAATTATAGTGTTTCCACTGCTCAACAGTCACACTATAATCAACAGTGCAACGCTCTCATAAGGTTTTTTTCTTTGTTTGAGACCCCTCAATAACCACAATCATTTACCTTGATACTATTGTTTCAAAGCAGGAACTGTTTGGGAGATGACAGTTTCAGGGTCTAAACATTTGTAGCAGTAATATGTCAAGAAATATTCGGGAAGGAATAAAATTTGAGTCATTTCTGAGTGCTCTCTCCAGAATCTAGAGTTCTATGCAAGTTTATAGTCCTGTAAACTGGGTAGACAAGGTGGATAACCAATGGGACTTTGTGTTGTTGTGGTCAGTCGTGACTTCTGGCTCTGCTGGGGAAAAATGAAACTCAGAAGGCTATACCTGAACTTAAATGGCCTGGAGTCTGTGTTGAATAGAGATGCAAGTTAGAAGATCTGTGCTGTTAAAGGGTCACTCCACCCACACACACACACACACACACACACACACACACACACACACACACACACACACACAATGTGCCCACAGCACTGAAAAATACATTGGCAAATCTCAAAAGCAACTCGCCCTGTCCCTGTTGCCCTGGGCGGTCTACAGACCTCACTGTCAACACATTTCATTGGAACTGCTGTCCACCAAAAAAGAGTCCCACACCTTTATTCATTTCTACAACATTTTTCTTTTTCATGTTTGGTTGTTTGCTGACCAATTCAAAGTTCCGCCCCCCTTAGTTACTGTTGCTAGGTTGGACAAGCTTGACAAAAAGAGCAACGCCGATTCCGTATAGCTGGGTGCCGCAGTGTGTATTAGGTAGTAAGAAGCAGACAGCAAGGACTACAACGTGTGATGGAAGGATATATTAACAAGGGGGTGCCAGATGTAAATCCAAATAAATAACACCAAAAGTTACTCTGAGGCAGTATGTAGCCCTACAGAGATAATCGAAAAAAGGTGGAAGCAAATCCGGCTGATGCTGGTGATCTGACATAAGGACAGTTACTCTTGATATAGCTATAGCTATAGCTACGTAAGCCAGCGTTTTCTGAGATTAGCTAACTCTGGATGTGACAATGTACAATATAATGTGTCCATAAAGATTGTGACACTAATGTGACTTGTTGATTGTTGTTTTACAGCTCCCCCAGCCACATCTTTATACCATCTTCAAATACTTTTCATCATAGATGAGCCTAGCACATAACATACCTAGCTAAGTATTAAAGAAAAGGGAAAAGTTGACTGTGGTTCTGCTGGACACCAAGTTTGTTCAACTATAACTGGAGGAAAGAGCGGAAAGGGGCAGGACTTTCAATTGCTTCTTTGCATATAATGCATACAGTGGTGCATTGTCCAGATGGAGGGCAAGAAACTGGAGGCAAAGACTACTAACACTGCACAAATGTCTATGATTTACACTGTTTACGGTTGCACCAACTGATCAAATTGGAAAAATAGGGGCAACTTTAGGTCCCAAAAATACTACGTAAAGGAGAAATATGGAGCATAGAGTTTGTACAAGCAGTCTTCACCAACTCCTCAGGGAAATATCTTCTCGTGCTGCTAAATGTTCCTTTACTTTCAGCTAGCCGCCAACTTTATCAGTCTGCTATTAGGTGCTGAGCAGGTAGTGCATGGCAGATTTATCATAGCTTGTTTCACTAAAAACATTTTAAGCTTTAACAGTGCATTTGATAAACTAAACTGTACTAAAATGTGTATAAAACATTAAAAGAAGCTAAATCTATCACTATGACTTGAGAAAGACTGAATCATTTTTGTCTTTTACCTGAAAAGTTCAGTGCAGTTTGGTTTGTTCTGGTGTTGTTATATAAATGACCTGTGTGACTGCACTGTATGTGTTTGTGACGAGTGTGAGTAGCTGACAGCTTGTGAGCGTGTGAAGTATGACGTGCACAAGAGTTCAGACGAAAGCAGCTCAGACCGGCAAAGTCATAATGTTTTTCTGCAGACTCAGTGTGTTTTGGACAATGAGGCCATGAACTAATGAGTTCACTCACAAACATACACACACACACACACACACACACACACATATACAGGGAGCATATTAGGGGACTGCACCAAAACCCTCCATGTGACCTTAGAGGACAGACATCACTATGACTGTCACTATTTTGTCAACTCATCACTTTTGGACAATGTAACAGCACGCAACTGAGAAACAGAGTCAGGGAGGCACACTTTGTTGCAAGCTTGAGGGAAAAAAAAAAAAATATATATATATATATATATACACACACACATATATATATATTTGATCCAAAGATATCCACTGATTTAAATTTAAACACAATATCTTTAAATAGCATAGATGTGTAGTGTGTGTGTGTGTGTGTGTGTGTGTGTGTGTGGGACTTTCACTGACAGAGACAGATCCGAGTTGGCACGAACCCCACTGCTATACTCCAGTGTTTAAATAAAATATAAAGCATGCTGCCTTAATGGCAACTCTCCAGAGGAGCTGAGCAGGTATGTGTGTATGTGCGGTCGTGGGCACGCACGCCTACGTGTGCTATAAAGGAGTCAAAGTCTCTATCTGGGTCACGTCACATGGGACACAAGACATTGAGTAACATTGCGCCTTATTCCTTTTAACAATGAATGATACTGATGCTGGTTCATCCGGAGGAAACAACTGGAAGTCCATTCACACAGTTTCAACTCTTTCTAACAGAAAACGCTTCATAGAGAAGTGAGTTTTTATTATGTCAGGGATGAATTTAAACTTAATCTCTCTGTGGCTATCTTATCTTTGAAGTTATAATCTGATTTTTTTTACTTTAAAAGGAACAGTGTGCAAGATTTAGGGGGATTTAGTGGCATGGTGAGGATTTCCGAGTGCAACCAGCTGAAACTTCTCCTGGTTCCTTCAGTGTTCATTGTTCAGGAGGTTTTTACTGGGAGCCGAATTACCCGCAGAGGTCTCTTCCTCTCATAAACAAACCTGGTGATTTAAAGCGGTAAAAACACTGAATAAAGCAGTTTCACATTGAATAAATCAGTATTTTTAAAGATATTTTTTTAGGGCATTTTGCCATTAATAGACAGAACAGGTAAGTTTGGGGCGCCTGCTCTACCACTAAGCCACCGATGCCCGATAAATCAGTATTTTTGTTGTAACTACAGTAACCAACACAAAAACGCAAGAACACAGATGGCCCTATCTGGAGCCAATGTTTGGTTTGTCCCTCCTGGGATATTGTAGAAACATGGTGGTGCAACATAGCAATGTCCGTGGACAAGGACACCTATGTACATATAAAAGGCTCATTTGAAGGTAACAATAACACAATGATTATTATTTTCAGGTGATTACACACAGAAGAATGCTAATGCTAATGCAAACTGAACATAATGCACAAAACACACCAAGCAGTGGTGAAAGTGCAGCTAGTAATGCACCCAAATTTGTACATATCCCACATATTTTGAAAGCCCAGGATCATGTGACCAATGCGCCAAAGGAGACAGGTTAGGGTAGTGGATGGGTGACAAAAAACGTGTCCTCTCTCCCCTTGACTTTCCCCTGAAGACACATGTTTGGAACTATGTGAACTTTAAGTGAACTTCAAGTCATTCAGAATGACGTTGTCACCATGTTACTTTCCCTAAACCTAACCACAGTAACTTTACGTCCTAACTGTACATTGAGGATGTAACAACATTCGTGGGGCACTAATGCGTATCATAAGAACCTTTCTATGAGGACGTGTTGATCATGCAGCGTCTTTGTAAAGCTGTAGCAGCAGCGCCGAGCTCAGCAGGGCGGCCATTTGATTCTGCAAGGAAGGGCTACCAAAGTAAAAGTTGGGGATATTTTTAACTTTAAGCAGCAAGTTGCGGCCAGAGAACATAGCAGCCAATCAGTAAACAGAGTTCTTTTACTCCTGTGGCTTAGTGGCCTATGTGACAAAGAATTTCTTCGTGCTTGAAACGCATGAAAACGCCTCAGACAAAGAAAAATATAATTATTACGGCGAGCCGGACTTTGCTGCTGCTTGGTGTATTTTCACAGTAAAGCGTTCAACCAACAAATCATGAGGTGGCTTTTTTTTGTAAAGCAGCCACAGGGTATCCCATATATTTCTCACCAAGGTCAGCAGTAATTTGTCAGCAATGCTATTTTTCACTAAAATGGATCTGCACCACAGGATATATTTAGTGACTTTTGACAGTGAATCAGTTTAATATTGCCAGGGAGGAAAGAAGAAGACTTTACAAGAAGAAACAAGGAAGATGTTTACAAGTCCTTCCTTTACCATAAAATTTTAGGGACTGAATAGAAACCCATCTTATTATAACAATGCATACTTTATATACTGTGTAATACAACAACACCAACCGTAGTAAGAGCTGAAACTTCTGGCTTGCTTCTGATTGAATCACCCAGATACATATTGATGTACACACACATCCACACACACTAAACAAAGCTGTATCTCTGTCTTCCCAGTAGACTTTCACTAAATAGTGCAATTCAGAGGAAAAACGGCAACAAATCCTGAGTCAGCAAACTCTGCCTCCTTCCCGTCTCCAGCAGGTCCATATTTCACCACCAACTGCTGCGTGTATCACACATAAACACACACTAAACTCCAAGGGAGAGAGTTCATACAGTACGTTTTCTTTAATTAAAAGAGAAGGTGACAGCTAAATGGTGCTGGCTGCAATAAATCTCTGAGCCTGGCTGCAGGATGCTGCTGCGAACTTACTCGTGTACAGAACGTACTGACACTCCTCTTTGCATTCTCACTGTGTGTGTGTGTGTGTGTGTGTGTGTGTGTGTGTGTGTGTGTGTGTGCGCGTGACTGTGAGTGAGTGGGTGGCTGAGATATTCTTTCATTAGCTAATCACCTCACATGATGAAACGACATATGCGAAAGCCAAGTTTCTGAGCTCCTGTTTTCCATCGCTTGCATGTATCAGTGCAGTTGGCATGACACCAGGAAATAAGAACTAAACACTGAGTCACTTCACCATGATATAATGACTTCAGAGGTCATGTCAAATAAATGTTGAGTGGTTTGCCTCATTGGTGCAGAGGATTAGATAAATGTCAAGAATGTATGATCAGTTGCATCCGTCTGTTCACTTTTTGGTCAATAAAATGTCAAACACATGAAACATGATCAGCTGAGTCCAATGTGATGTCTCAAAAAGGCATATTTCATTACACACACAGCTAACCTAATAAGGTATTCTATTTGCAATTACATGACAGAGAGAAGCATTTTATCTGAACTTGAATGGTAAAGTAAAGTAATAAAAAAGACTTCATTGGTACAATAAATTCATCAATTAGGCTAACTAATCTGGCAAAATAACATTGAAGGGTAACCACGACATTTTCAACCTGGATCCTATTTTCCCAAGATTTTGTGTCTATTATGCAAGACCACTGCAGCTGACAGCCACAAAACAGGCTGCAATGTAACCACTTGGGGCAACTATGCACCATCAACTTATGTCCATGAAAAGTTCTTGTTTTTGCCACTGACAGGCTCAGATTGTTATTGTAAGTGTCTGACAACATTATGGAAAAGGATCCCTACAGAAACAGACATTCTTGCAAGAGTATTTAACCAGAAAACAGACCCAAAATCGCCATCGCCAAACCCACCAAACTTCATCTAAATAAACAGAGATTTGATCATTGTATAAAGAAACATTTATTCAAAATTTTAAGAAACAAAACAATATTCACAAAAATAGTCTTGGTTCATCTTTCCACTATTCCAACAATCACCAACTCTGGTTTTGTTGAAATAACCCTCAATTCACCCAGTTATATGTAAAAATATGCTGGACTTATACATGCTAAATTACTGGCAATAGCAATTTTGGGCTGTTTTAGGTTAAACAAAAAGGATCTTACTCTTTAACAAAAGGGTCCATCTCAGTAGGGATCCTTTACATAAAGTTGTCCGACACTTAAAATAACAATCTGAGCCAGTCAGTGGCAAAAAATTAATAAAAAATTTAGTACCTGTTGCTTCCATTAGGCACTTAGGCACAAAAACATGGTTACAATAGGGTCCAGGTTGAAAAATACCAAAGTTCCCCTTTAACTCAAGGTCCACCTTCCCAGAGGCTTTCAACCAGATTATGGTTTTCATCAGCAGGTGGAGAAGGCTAAATTATCATCACATCAAGGGATTAAAAAAATCTAAGATCATGTGATGACAACTGAGCCAACTCTATCCATTGGTTAGGAACATGAGATGTGGCCGAAAGCTCCAGGAAAAAGCTAGTAAGTAGACTTTGAGTTATAATTATTGCATCACATAGCTTCCTTGGTCTAGAAGGAACTTTCACACTATATTGACTAATTGTTTCAGCATGATCCATGTTGTTATGACCCATGTTATAAGACCCTGAACTCTACATACTGACACTTTAAAATGATAATAAACATCTATATACTAAAAACAAAACTGCAGCTCAGATTCTGTCTATCTAATGCCATTACACAGCCAAAGAGGGATTCTGAAACTGCAGGGGAACTATGAGTAAGAAGGTTATGCTCGGTATTGTTAATATCCCTGCTTATGTATCACAGGAGTGCACGCGCTCTCTCATAAATCTAGCTCGCCTAGCTTCAAGCCAATTCATCAAATAAGCAAAGAGGAGCCACAATATAAAGGGGAATGAAAGCAGAAACACAGAGCCCAGAGGACACAAAGAACACAACCAGTCATGTGACACTTTTTATAAATTGCAAGCAGTGGCGTGTTGGCAGGCGGTGAAAAGGAGCTGTGAAAATTTTGCAGTTAGTACAACTGTTCAGTTCTGTGTAGCAAATTAGTCCTTTCACCTGCGCCAACACATCAATATTTATTTTGTTTGTTTTCAGGGGTTTATGTTTGGTGCTAAAGTCTTACTGCTCTAGTGTTTTCCCAGAGATTACTTTTCGATCACTCGTGGCAGATATACGCCTTTTTTCTTCCAGTGTTTGTTGGTAAAGAACAAACATACTTCGCAGGAAAGATCTAGCAGCCTCTCATGAACTCTTTATAGGTCTATTCATTGTTATACCAGACAGTGATGCAGAGAAAAACACACATTGTGTATGAGAAATGCTACAGATTAGACGTACTACTTTGACATGCTCTCCTGCAGATATTTATGACTTGAATTTCAAGCAACCTCTCTTACACATCCTCTTCCAATGGGCTAGAAATGACTGAGGTTCTATATGCCAGTCACTTCAATGACCAAAGCTGTCATACAGCATGCTGTGGTGTTTTACAGACTTGATTTATTATGCCTTTGTCCTTTTTACGCATCAGCTCCAAACCAGAGGAACACTGCTTTGTAATCACTCAAACTACTGAAACTGACTGTTAAGCACTCAGAGACAAAGAGAAGACACAGCATTAATGTCTCTGACCTCACCTCATCACTTTTCAGTGCTGACTGTCTGTGGTTACTCAATTGTTTACTCTGTGCCACTACAAAGTGATATTTATGCGTAGAGAAATGCAGCAAAGCACCAAGGGAAACATTCAAGTGCCCACATAATGACAATTTTACATTATGCTCCTTCTGGGTAAAGTGTAAACAGGCTTGTTGATGCATCATAGAGAGCATGGTAGCAGGGTAGAGCTTTCACTTGACACTTTTAAAACTTTGGCAAAACTATTTCTACTTATGCAACACTCCATACAACTACAAAAGAAAATTTTGTTGTTTGCCTTTTCCCTAAATGCTTCTAGATGCGGGCTGGGAGAAAACTCAGACGTAGAAATTTGGTTTAATTTTGGCTTAAAAAGACATCTGTTAGGGGTGAGTTTGCTCGATTGGCGGTGGCTCAGCTTTTCAAAATCAGGTCTGGTTCCTGCTCAGCACCACACAGCCCTCCCACCCTTTGCCCAAAATATGTTTCTGGGCACCAAACAACAAGGCAGTGAGACTAACTTTTCGGACCAAAAACTTCTGGGGTCTCCCTGAGAGGGACTGCCCAGTGAGGAGCTCCCTTGAGAATGATATACCTTCAGGGGCTTTTTTTTGTTTGCATTTGCATTATAAATAGAAATGCTGAGGTGGTGTACTGTAAGCGCGCTGACGGTTGGTATAGCACCGTCACTTTCAGTATGACGAGTCAAAATTGCATTGTAGTTCCATTGTTACATGTATGCTCAGTGAAGCCTGGATTTCACTGTCAGTCCATTTTCTTCCATTTTTTCTTTTGTTACAAACTGTTGTTTCTGTTTTGAGTTGTCTGTTGTTTACACTGCTAACTGTTATTTAAAAATGGCGGATGCTTGTGACATAAAGTCTCTCAAAAGGGCGTTCAACAAACTCTGGTCCGAAAACTTGAGGTGGCCTGGTGGAGTGCCGTGGAGCAAGACACAGCATAATGACCAGCTGCAGAGTGACCTGCCTGTGAAATTAATTGTCCTTTCAGTTTAAATGACAAAAAAAGCCTTATCATGTCATAAACTACAAAGATTAATGTCAGGATTCGTGTTCATAATCACAAAACCAGTCAAAAAACACAAACTTTCAAATTACAATGTAAGGAAGCACTCTAAATTAGGAAGTTGTGACCAAGTGATTTAGTAGCCTTTTGTGAATTAAATTTGCTGTGAATTAAATTTGCTGTGAATTAAATTTGATGTGAAGCTTCCTCTGGAATACATAAACAGCACACAATCACAGTAAGATAGCATCATATAGTTCTGAGCTCAGAGACAACAAAAGGTAATGATTGGTAGTTTGGCTGATATACTTTCCACATTTAGTCATATTTACTATAATATCTGACTGTCATCTGACTTTACAGAGTGGCCTCATGGGGCCTGCTGTTGCCCTCTAAACAGTGCTGAGGATACACAGGCCAACTTTTTGATGCAATGTCAATATGCCAATAATGTCAACATTTTCCACTTCCTGCTGCAATGCCAAGTCAATCTGTGTCCCTGCCCTCACCAAGAGCGGAGGGAAAATCTGGTGGAGACCAGGACAAACTATTTGATTTGGTCAAAGCTTTTAGCAAATCTAAATATGTCCTTAACCCTCTGGAGAGCATGACCACGAGAATCAAAAGACCAGCTGGCCAATTCAACTAAATTTCACTCTTAATTATATCATCCCTGCATCCTGTTGATGAACACAGCCAGGGACTTGTGACAGACAGATGTCTCAGCCCCGATCTTTGAATTTGTCCACACACACGTGCACAAATCCAACTTCAGAAGATGGATATGTTGCCAGTGAGTGTACCAAGCATGAGCATAATTGACGGCTCACCTGAATGAAAAAGTTGCAATAAACATTGTGCGACCCCTTTAAGTCACTCCCCCAATAAGCTCTGGGCTCTGCTCATGAGAAGAGATGTTTATGTCCACACAGTCTGACTGAGATGTCTGCAGCCAGAAGAAAAACACACACCTTCCACTCTTTCCTGTTCCACAGTATGCACTGAACATCCACAGTGGAAGTCTAAATAAGGCCATGTGCTGTTTAATCATGCAGGTTACTGGAGCCTGAACAGGTCTGCATGCTGCATTAGACTTGATTTTCTGCAGCATCTCTGCCACGCACAGTACGCACGCACTCTTTTTCGCACGCACTGCCACTGTAGTCAGTTTCTGTGCTAATAAGTTATCACCCCCTCCCTCCCTTCTCCCCCTGCCCCCCCATCATACCCCCTCCCCTCCCTGTAGTGCACTCACTTGCTGCACAACTGCGATTGCAGAGAAACACCAGCAAGCAGTCGAACAGTGCAGTCTCGGGAGGGAACACACACACACACACACACACACACACACACACACACACACACACACACACACTCCTCCGCGTACGCACACGCACAGAAACGCAATAAAGTCTTTCTCCATCACCCCCACACACGCACGTACACACGCAGAAAGAGAGACACACACAACAAACTCACCAGTTGGGTTCTTGTTTTTCTTGAGGCTCCTGCCACAAAGACACTGCAGCATATGCGATCCTTTGCTGAAAATGTTGTTCCAAATAAACCGCATGGATTTGGCCGAGACGGGGGAGGAGGAGGAAGAGGTGGAGGAAGAGGAGGTGGGGGACGAGAGGCGCTCCGGATGCGGCAGCCTAAAATTCACCCACCGCATGGGGGCTGATCCGCCCCCCTGTTTGCATGCCAGCAGAGCCGGCCAGCTGTTGGGCTCAGTTCGGCGGTGCTTCGGCCCCCCAATCTGCACCATAGACAAGAATAAGAGCAGGAAGCCCGGCTCGTCGCCCGGTTTCTCGCCCGGTTCCTCCACGAACCCAGAGACCAGCAGCCGCACGTATTCCGCGTCGACGTCGTCCTCGTGCGGCAGGAAAAGAGCAACCGCTGCGGCGCTTTTCTCCGCGGTCTCCGCCTCCGGCTGCCCCAGCGGCCGGTGGTCCTCAGCGGCGGAGGATAGGTCGCTGCTGCTGCCGCCCGGCCGCCGCGGCGTGAAAAGCCCCCGAGCGCTCCTCTTCAAATGGCGTCGTCTGCCGCGCGGCGCGGGGAGAGGAGCGGCAGCGGCGGACAGGCATGCGGCGGCGCTAGCGTGAAGTCGGCGGTACGCGGCAGCTGTCGGCTTCTGCACAAAAAACCATTGCATATTAGTGGGGATCGCAGGGGTCGGTGCGTCCGTCCGTCCGGGAGGGGAGGAGGAGGGGAGGGGTGCGGATACCGGGTGTCCGTCAGCAAGTCGGTGGCATCCCTGTACCAGTACAGCAGACAAGTACTGCAGCAGGGGGGCTCCTTTCCAAACACACACACACACACACTCAGTCAGACACTCACACACACTGCACACACACGCGAGATGCAGAATCCTTTTCCAGCAGCAGCAGCAGCGCTGGGTCTCTGGTCTGTGGTCAGTGAGAGCGCATGTAGCGCTGGACCGGCCAGGTGAATCACTGCAGGGAATCTCTGCACTATCCCACTCTGTGTTTTCCTCTTCAAAAAGTCCTTATGAATATTTGATCCGCGTTTCGGCCTCCACTTCTCAATAATCCATAAGCTCCAATGCGCCAAGATACTGCTGCTGTCTGTCTCCTCTTCCTCTCCTCTCCCTCTCTCCTCCTCCTCTTCCTCTTCCTCTTCCTCACCTTGCTGATGAAAAGCAGCTGCTGGACTGTGGCTCTGCTGTCTCTGCGACTCCACAAACTAGATGGAGAGGAAGTGGAAGGGGAGCGGGTCCGGCTCGTGGTCCTCTCGCGCTCCTCTGGTGCTTCAGCGTCTTCTTCAGCAGCGCTCGAGACGACCGACGGCCGGTGGGGCGCGAGGAGGTGCACTGACTATCTATACCCAAGCAGCAGCAAAGTGGGAGCAGTTAAACAAAACACCTATTCCGGTTGGCACCTTCAAAACAAAAGACCCAAATAATTTAAACTATTTTAACTGAGCGCACTTTCATGAACAGGTAACAATACTGCTCCGCTCTTTTCACTATTTTCTCACAATATGTTGTCTTTATTTTTCTTTATTTATATGAACCTTCCCTACAAATTCTAGTTATTTATGTTTATTAATTTGTATTTTTAGGATATAAACGCATGATTCAATAATCAAATAAAAAACAGGCCTCCAAAATAATGCTCATGCATGAATAAAAGTGCTAACTGACATGGGCATATTACAAAAATTTCTGACAAGCATGCAAATGTATGATTTGTTGTCTGTTCCTGAACAACATTTACACTTTGTTTTTGCTACAGAGCTCAGTCTGGTTTGTGTTCGACTTTTGTTGTGAAGGGAAGCGTCCCCCCTGCTCTGCCTGTGCAGCTTGATGCAGCCCTACCAAGAGGTGCTGCTTGCAGTTACGTAGACACGTGGTTCCCACACCGTCAGTATCTGGACTGACTGGATATAAACCGTAACCGGAGAGATTTGGGGAGGTGGGGGCGCCGGGATGGCGTCACTAATATGGGCACGAGTCCACCACAAACCTTTGTCTCGCTTTACTGCTGTTTTTATGAGCGCGCTCTGCTTTGTGTCGGAGAGGCGCTGCTCCAAACTCCGCGCAAAAATGTGGCGCTTTAATGCCGCCTGCTCTTTCGGCAAATGTACACACCTGTTGCACGACTCCCTTCCAACACTGGGGTCTCCTGCTCAGTTCGGCTTGTATGATATGGTCTTTGCAACAGCATTTAACCTGAATGAAATCCTTTAGACGTGATTGTTTCCTTCATGTGTTATTTTATATTAAATCATTGGAGTTGAATTATTATTCATAAGAAAGGACCACAAAGAAATGAATAAAAGCTTATCTCATGGCGGGTTGAAACGGAGGTGAAAATGCTGCAGTGGTTTCAGCAGAGCGAGCTGGCGCTGTCCAGAGTGCTGAATCCACATCCACTGCTCAAGCTCACACACACACACATGCGCGCGCGCGCGCCTGAAACCTCATCAGTGGGAACCTCAATTACCCTCATGGCATGCATGTGAGGTCTAAGGACCGTCATAACAATGTCAGAGACATTTCCATCCAATTACACTAACATACCACAAGGAAAATCAATGAACTGACTTCATTTTTTTGCAGAGATAAATCACCCAAGTCACACTGTACCTTTCTTATGTCTCAGAGAAATGATTAAATGTCAGTAAATGACAGAAAACGTTTGAAAGAGACAGAAACATCTGTCTAAACACACCATCAAGTCCTTATGGGGATTTCCCGTGAAGGCTTTTAAAACACACCATCCATTCTCCAGATTGGTTTTTGGCTCATTTGCCTGTGATTCAGTCGATTTCTAAACCCAAACCCAAAAACAGCCGTTTAACTAAGGAAAGCGAAACGACTTTCATGTATTAAGTGCCTTTGATGTTTGCAGTGTTAGAAAATCCCCCCTCTGAGCTGACGGAAATGAAGGTGTGGGCTTGCATTTAGGAAAGGAAAATTAAACATGTAGAGAAGCAATGCTCTGTTAATGAGAACAGGAATTTATATTTTCAGGAGAAATGGTAATGAGATGTAGTTAATATAAAGGTTTATGAAAAGACAGTAAATGGAGAGAGGAGATGATGGGCAGAAGAGTGAAAAATTAATAGGAAAAATGGCTTCCAACATTACTCTACTCAACAAAGATAAACATGATGATGAGCGGGTGGCTTGATAATCCATTACAGCCTCTATCTCAGCAGATCTAATTGGAAATAGAATTTTAGTTCTGAGCAACAACAAATACGCCACCAACTGTATCCACCATAGTCTCATGTGTTCAATGATCATATCAAACCATCTGACAGTGGTATTGTACTGTCCCGATGTAATCTTTCCCCTGGCACTAAACACTCAAATACAGCTGTGTGACATTTGCATTTCTCAAAGTTGTCAGGCACACACACAAAGGAGTGAAATTCTGCAGTGGCACAAATGACCAATTACAGACAAACACTGAACTTCCTGGAACAGACATCACTCTGAGCTACATTGCAGTATCGGCAAATGAGTCCAGGATAATGGTCCTCACTAACAGCCACGTCTCCTGCTCATCTCGTCTTGTATATTCCGACATTTGAATCACAACAGGGACCACACATACAGAAGAGATACACACACACACACAGAGTCATTACTGCAGGATGACTGACGCCTGGCAGATTTTTTTTCACGCTCTGTTCACGACTTGTATTGTTCAGGGGAGCTCAAGGCTGCAGCATGGGATTGCTGTCATCAAGGGGCAACATATCATCTGTGTGCACAGCTCCTACCAGCAAACAGCCACAGCTGCACAGGTGTGTGCTGTACAGTTTGTTTGTCGTACACAGCAAGTAGTGTCGCTGGAAAAGGAAGAGGAAAGAAAAGTGACAGGAGTGAGGGTGCAGGAAAACACAGAAAGGTAGAGGAAGAAGGGTGTAAGAGAAAAACCAAGAGTGGAGAAAGGAGGACACAAAAGACTGAAATCTGAGAGCAACGCTTTCAGCCAGTGGGAATTCATGAAACACGAAAGAACCAGAAAAGAAGTGGCTTTTAATTACAACACTCTGGGAGATAATTTACATTAGAAAGACTCCAAAGCGTCTCAACTCGTTATAAATCTTGACTCATTTTCATCTGAAAGCAGGGGTGTAGGTAGAAAGCCCAAGGCCCCTGAGAGCACGTCTTTATTTAATAAAACTTTTCTTAATGATTTAACCAAAATGTAACCTGTTGCTCCTCTTCCATTGTGGAAAATACAATAAGACCATTTCATACAGGATGTAGATTTGAGTTGTAATAGAAGTCTGGTTTCTTTTCTATGACATCTGGGAATGTTTAACATGTGAATGATAGTGGCAGTTTATCCATTCTTCCCACAAAATGGCTAACTTACAGCTAACTATAAGGACATGGAGGTCATGTCCTCTATATTTTACCTGGGGGTTTAGAGATTTTCGCAACTTGAGGGGAGTTTCCATTAGTGCTGCACGATTAATCTAATCGCAATCGCGATGTCAGGCTGTGCGATTACATGACCGCATAAAAGGCTGCGATTTGCGATTTAATGTAAATAAATGTTACGGTGTGTGCCTGTGAATGTGACTACCTCTCCTGTAGTGTGTGGATTTTGTTGACATCACGCCCACAAGCTATCCTGGTGTGTTGCAGCACGTATGGTCAGGTGACCACCCGGCGTGCAGCAGTGACCAACGTAGACGCTGAAGAAGAGCATGAGCACGACCAAGAACAGGCTAAGTTGGTGGCGAAAAAAAAACACAATGTCTATTACATGGCGATACTTTGGATTCAGGTACGGCGACGTTGAATAGAGAGACGTGCTGTGTAAAAGTTTAAAAGTTAAAGTCGCCACGTCCCGCGGCAACACGACCAATCTATCAACACGACCAATCTATAACAACACTTGAGACAGCACAGGGAAAAGTAGGAAGAGTGCATGCGAGACAAAGCTGAGCCGTGTAACGTTCAAGACAAAGAGACAACTGAAAGCCGCCAGAGCCTCATAAAACAACATCCAAGCACAGTTACGCAAACATTTATAAGTGTCACAGGGAAATCACAGACTCCATAACAAACTATATAATAACAAATTAAAAATTGAGCAATTTTGCTCGGTTTCAGCCCACTCGACATGCTGCTGTGTTGTGCTATGGCGAGCTGGAATTTGTCATTTACGTGACAACGCCTGAACGCAACACAGGCTCACTCCGCTGGTACAGTGCTGTGCTGCACTGCTGTGAGCAGAATGTTTGACTGTTCTCAGTCTGTTGATGGTCATTTATACTGTCCATAACAATAACTATGTCAGGTCAGGTCAGTGCCCCCCTAATGTAATGTAGGGGAACACTGAATCAAGCAAGAAGACTAATGATACCATTTTTTAATTATATTGTGATCGCAATCGCAAATCGCGATATTGTCCACCATAATCGCAATCGCACATTTTTATCAAATCGTGCAGCACTAGTTTCCATTCAACCAGGATTTCTTATTTCTGTACCTAAACTGTATTTGTGGCAGCTTGAACAGAGCTTTGAAACAGTAGACTTTCATCTTTGTGAGAACATGATAACGCTTTTTCATAATTTCCTTGAAAATTTCCTGGTAAAAAGGGGGAGACAAGGGACAGTTGTAACACTTTTACTGGTCCACCTACGTCCCAACCCTCACCTATGGTCATGGGCTTTAGGTAGCTCAGGTTCAGGTTCACATCCAACCAGCTGGAGGTCCGGGGCAGACCCAGAACTAGTCTCGCGTGACCACCCTCCCTTACTTCGGAATGGGAGTCTAGGGACATTCGTCTTTCGTTTTGTAATAGAAAGGGGCGGGGCTATCCAGACCACGTGACGGCGTTGCCATAGGTACGGCACACTGTAAATCCTTAATTTCTCCAATCTTGTGGATGTTGCAGCTCTGCAATATAGCTGAATCAAATGAAATCATATCCATTTTAATCTCTTCTTGCGATGCACTGAACCTTTTCTGTTGTACTACGGACAACAATTTGGGGAACAGTAATTCCGCTGTAGGCGGGTGTAAGGCAAAGCTAATCAGCCGTTGGTTGAGGAAGTACGGAAGTACACGGATTTGGATCCAATCACATCACTGCCGCTGGGAGCCAGCACTAGTTCTATTAGTTCTATTCCACAGACGACAGAGTCAGCCAGCGTGCTGACGTCATCGGCGTCTGTCCTAGAGACTAACCCAGAACATGCTAGAGGATTTATATACAGTGGTGTGAAAAAGTGTTTGCCCCCTTCCTGATTTCTTACTTTTTTGCATGTTTTCCAAACTTAAATGTTTCAGATCATCAAACAAATTTAAACATTAGTCAAAGATAACACAAGTAAACACAAAATGCAGTTTTTAAATGAAGGGT
>NC_065520.1:7193557-7225796 GCF_006386435.1 Epinephelus moara
GGGGGCAAACACTTTTTCACACAGGGCCATGTAGCTTTGGATTTTTTTCTTCCTCATTAATAAAACCCTTCATTTAAAAACTGCATTTTGTGTTTACTTGTGTTATCTTTGACTAATGTTTAAATTTGTTTGATGATCTGAAACATTTAAGTGTGGAAAACATGCAAAAAAGTAAGAAATCAGGAAGGGGGCAAACACTTTTTCACACCACTGTATATATCTCATCTGGTCTGGGAACGCCTCAGGATCCCCCAGTAGGAGCTGGAAAGCGTTGCTGGGGAGAGGGACATCTGGAATACTTTGCTCAGCCTGCTGCCCCCGCGACCTGGCCCCAAATAAGTAGATGAAAATGGATAGCCAATTTGCTATATTATAAACTTCAATGTGTCAAACTACCAAAACAATGTTTTAGGTGGTGTTCTTCAACATGTACAGGTTGCAAAACTGAGTCAAATGTGGCTCCTTTTTTGTAAGCAAGATGACAATCTAATTGAGCATGTTCAGAGTAAGTGTCATCACTGCAGCTTATTTCTGACTGGAGGAATTCAAGGTTTTACAACCGTCCCATGTCACAGCTGTCCCTGGTCTCCCCAACTACATAACCTGCAAGGATGGAAAGAGTACTAGGCTACAAAATGTGACACAAGTAAAAGTACTGTTCCTTTAAAGAAATCTGACTCACGTAAAGGTAAAATGACTTGTGGAAAAATACAGGTTACTGGGGAGTAAAAAGTAGGTATGTTAAAATGTAATGTTATGTCCAAACAACTATAAAAACGTTCTCTATAGAAAGACGTTTGCAGCCTGTGTATTCAACTGATGATCAATTAATTAAGACAAAACATTTTCCTAAGTATAGCCTCACTAGAATTAATATCAAAAAAAGAAGACAAAACTGTGGGTGACAATAATCAAGAAGAGCTGTGGACACATCTGCGGATGCAGGCATTATTAGGCTACATCAGTTAAATAACAGGCAGCATTGGGGAGGAGAGAACTACTTGTAACTAAAGTAGCAGTTTAAGCACATTTTGCAGTAGCTTGCTGGTAGTTCCACTACATTCATATCTGCATAGTGATCCAAGTAGGCAATTTAGTTTTTGCCCTTTTTGTGTAGTTAATGACTAAAACTACACACAATTCTGGGCCACAAAAAGAAAGGAATTTTTTTGGGCGGCTTTTTGTATTATATTTTGTTATAATTTCATATCGCATGTACATTGTCAATTTGATTATTGATTTACAAAGTAGTTCCAACAACTTTTTCTTAGTAGCTTTAGTCTGACCCTCAGCACTGGGGTGCCACAGGGCTGTGCTCTGAGTCTCCTGCTGTATTCACTGTACACATTTGACTGCAATCCTAAATACCCCACAAACACAATAATCAAATTTGCAGACGACACAAAAGCGGTGGAACTAATTTCAAACAACAATGAAACACAATACAGAGAGGAAACAGACAGGCTGACAGACTGGTGCATGGACAATAACCTCACACTGAACATCAAAAACACAAAAGAAGTCATTATTGACTCCAGGAGACACCGTGAGGACCATGCTCCCCTAACCATCACGAGAGCGGAAGTGGAGAGGGTCACCAGCTTAAAGTTTCTGGGGACTTACAGCAGTGAGGACCTCACATGGACGAACAGCTCCTCTGCCATTGTTAAAAAGGCTCAACAGTGGATCTACTTCTTATGGACTCTACTTCTTCTCTGCAGAACCAAAAACATCTTGAAAGATGCAACCCACCCCGTCATTACCTGTTACCCTCTGGGAGGCGCTACAGAGCACTCAAAGCTTGCACCTCCAGACTGAAGGACAGCTTTTATCCAAGAGCCATCACTGAACTGAACAGCATCAAACACTGCCCCACCATTGTATCATTCAGATTAACTCAATGTGCAATAATGGGACAACTTGTGCAATACTGCTTTTCACGTTATTTTCTAAATTTATCGATTTGGGATGATTGTGTACGTGTACGTGTGGTGTACTTATAACTTTATTTTTTTATATTGAGGCATGGCACAGCAAATTTTGTTGTACTTTTTGTGCAATGACAATAAAGTCTATTCTATTCTATCCTATCCTTACCGTTCTTGGTAAAATCCATATCCATAAATTTAAATGGTCTGACTCCAAACCCTGCTTTAATCTGTTTATTTTCTGACTCAAGCAACATGGCACCTTACTAGAAGATGTAGAGAACAAAAATTACTTACTAAAGATGAATGGACTTTTAACGCCTCTGGCATGTTGTCGTTTTCTGGTATGACTATCCTCCTGAGACCCTGTGTCCTCATATGAAGACATCAAAGTTTTTGTTTCCTGCACCTTATACTTCATTTTGCTTAACTTAGACCTGTTGTCCTCCTTCGCGGACACTTTTTGTGCCATCTAGTGGCAGTAAGACCACAATACACTACTCCATGTACAAACAAGATGGCGGCCATCTCTGCCAAGAAGGTCATCAATTAGGAAGTACTTGTTTGAGGACATTGGGACTTCATTATTGTTGACCATGTTTAGTTTCTTATATTTATCCGACTGATCCCAAACAGCAAGAAGAAATTAAAAATGCAAACCAACAAAAGTTCGGGTCTCAGGTAGCTATAGGCTACCTCTAGTGTTTTGCAGGAGAAAAAAATTCAGTGTCTTCAAAGTAGCTTCCCCACACTGATAACCTGCCACCTTAACAGCAATATAAAGTATCACAAAGCCAACATAGATGTAAAGACATAAACCCAACAGCAGCTGCAGCCCACTTACACACACACTGAAGCACAATTACAGCTGCGCAGTTTTACACACCTGTCCTGCATCACACGCACACTACGTCACTGACAACCTCCTCTGTACAGCGAGTTAGCGTCATAGAACTGTAACACTGTCTTGCATACATCCATAAATACGTTTGTTGTTGTACTCACATGTCTGGACGTCCTTCTGCCAGTCTGTAGCACCTCCCCAATTTGCTCCAGGTTAAACTTTGCTGCTTCATTTTCGGTGTCAAATGTAGCCTAACTGTCCTCCCAGCCTCTCAGTCCCGCCCCGCTCCTCACACTCAAAATGTCCCCAGCTGAAACAGTCCCAGCTGTGACAGGAAAAACTGTCCCGAACAAAAGAAAGGTCTCACGCATCTTACTAAAGGTAAAAGTTCCAAAACAAATGTAAAGGTCACCGCTAGAGGGTCCACGCGAGTCCGCCACACGCACAACCCGCATTTTGTATTTAGGCGGGACCAGCATGCACCTGCTTTGACGCAGCGAGTGGGTGCGTTTGATTTGCGTCACTCCGCCAGGTGGTGCATCACAGTTTCTCTCATTCGCTTTAACATATCTGTGTATTGAGCAACAGGGAAGTGTGCTATAAAAGAAAATATTTATTTATTGACAGTTCAGAAATGGTATTAATAATATAATAAAATCTCGGTCCCATATGTAGGCTCATAGCAACCTGGAATAAGCTTGTTCAGGGCCTTTGTGGGTAAAAATATAGTCTAATAGATATCTACTGGTTTATAAAGTTAAAGAGATTTCCTTTAAGCCCATTCATCGCTGTTACCCTGTCAAGTTATTTTTAGTCAGGTTCAAGAAGGACATTGACACCATAAGCACTTTCTGTAACATGCATCCATAGACTGTCTCCCATTTGTTCTGGATTTGAGAACACACACTCAGAGTCTGCCTGTTGCTTAATATTGGACTATATCTGTGATACTTTTGTATCTAAAGGATGTACTGTATGACTGTTTTTCTGTGTAATCTCTTCATAATGCTGGCCAAGTTTTATACTCATAAATATAAGGTATTAAAAATCAAAGCCTCTTTCTAAACCTTTAAAAAGGAAGCAGAATCCTATATCAGGACTTTATATACCTCAGGCAATAGAACAGTTGTGAGAACCCTAAATTTGTGCTCCAAGTTTATGATTCTATTATAGTGTTAAATTATTTTGGTACAATTTTATTGTGTATCTTTTATTTATCTGTATCAGAATGTGTTTGTAGTAACCCCTGGCATTATATTTCTCTCTGTTGTCCCTTATTCTCTGATCTTCCATCATGTTCTCTCATATTATTGTCTCTATGTTCACAATGAAATGTAAAATAAAGAAAGGACTGATTGCTGATTTAAAGAGCTGTGCAAAGGAGTTTCACACAGGTACATCAGAGATTCATAACTGTGCAAGTAATTTCTATCAGCTGTGAAATGGTGTTTTCATTTTGTTTAACACAGTTAATCCAATAAAGTTTTGGGTCTTTCAATGAGATCTGTGTAAACTGTTTGTAATAAGGGTGTGAAAAATGTGTGAAACCAATGAAAAAGTGTTACGATATTTGTAAGAGGGGACCTGTGCTGTGCTAAGAAGGTGATGATGAAGAGCAAATGGATCTGAGCGGCAGATTTGTAGACTGAATGCCTGTTGGAGCGTCTCATTTCACCAGGCTATTGAGAAGTGGGTCAGTACTAATCCTGCTGATGTATTGATCTGTTGATTGCAGCTTCTGGAGAAAAACACCACATGGACTACATCCAGGGAATATCACATAACTGTCCACTAATCCACAGGATAGACTGCAACACAAGTGATGCTGGACCAAAACAAAAATGTTGGAAACTATTATCCTGATTTGTAAGGCTTAATATATTTAATCTGATCAGCTGTGATATAAAGCATGTTGTATAAAGGAAAAATACACTTTTGGACACATCAAACCAAGCCCAGCTCTGGTAAACATATTTGGACTTTCGTCAAGAATCTAACTTAATAATGCAATGAATATCTTTTTCATTGAAGTCCAATGTTTGCAAACTGTAATAACACGCCAGTGTCAATATGACAGCTGAACTGACCCCATATTAAAACCCTAAACCCTAATTTTCTGGCACTGTATCTCTCGAAGAGCATCCCACATAATGCAGCAAATCCAAGACCAGGATGAGGCCAAATCTGTGTTAGTGCTCCACCTGCTGGTTGTCAAGGAAAACTACAACTACAAGTCCATGAGAAAATGATGGTACTTTTTTAACTGCAGTTCAGGCTTATGTGTATTTTATAAAGCATTTGCTTCACTTACCTGGGATGTGTTACTGTAAATGAGTGAGTTCATTAGATCACAGACGATCAGGTCTACCTCAAAACACGTAGACATGTTGACCCAGAGATACCAAAGCAGGCGTTCTCAAAGTTTTGATGACTGAGTGCCAATTAGGGAGCCAATCAGTGGTGTAGTTGAGGGTATATGCAAGTATATAGGGGTATACCCACGTCTTTTTCTTGAGGTTTACAGTATACCCACCCATCAGCCAAAAAGCCACTGGAATATAAAGAGGTTTATACCCACGTCCTCCTTGGTAACCTACCTCTCGACTTAGTAGTTCACCCACTTCATCAAAAACCACCACACCACTGGAGCCAGCATTTGACTGAGGGCTGAACTGGAAGTTAGAGGGCTTGAGATTGGTACAAAAATGGCATTTAAATTCCTTAAGCACCTAATTCACCTGTTTGCAGACAAGGCAGATCGTCAAGGCAGATCGTCCCCCGAGGTTTGACGAGTGAATAAATTTTTTCTGAGTCCTGACTGCAGCCCAGGCCCTTTCCTACATGTTGTCGCTTCTGTCTCCTCTGCCATCCCTGTCTTTCTCTCTGACTATCAAACATAAAGCAGAAATGTCCAAAATAAATAAATAAATTCAGTCATGGCTTTTCTATCTCACAGTGAACTATGACCTGAAAAATGCCACTCAAAAATCAACAGGTACCAAGCAGGTGGAGACTCAAAATGACCACAAAGAGACACAAAACAACTACAAAGAGATGCACAACAGCTGCAAAGAGACTCACAATGATGACAGAGAGGGGCAAAAGAATCATAAAAAGACACAGACTACAATGAGAATGAGAATAAAAATGACAACACAGAAACTCAAAGTGACCACAGACACATACAAAATGAGTACAGAGGAGTCAACAGTAAAGCTTTGATTGAAGAGGATTATCCCATGTCACACAGGCTGTTTTAAATTACATCCTGTCGTGCTAGAACAGAAACAAAATAACCATTTGAATTGGAAATACAACATGTGACAGAATCTGTTTTACGCTCCAACAGAGAAATGACAGGACACAGATATTCATTTCCATTTTATCCTGCACTGTTCAATTACAGTCAAAGTGACACAGAAAGAAGAAGAAGTAGAAAGAGCTTGTATAGAGTGACGAAATTTTATTTCAGGAGAGAAGTGCTGACAAACATTCATATTCAAAAGTGAGGTGGACTGTACAGAAGAGTGGTCGGCTGGGTTGGGGTTAGATGTGAAGCAGCCCGGTAAGGCTCAAAACTTTGGTACATTCTGATGAGATGGACACAGGGCAGTGCATTCAGTGAGGGAAACTATATTATTATTTTCATCATGACAATTATTTGATCCCATTTGAACTGAACTAAATTCACACATGAAAATGTAGCCAAGAGTTAACTTCATATTCATAACTTCATATTCTGGACAAGAGCACATTCTTTAAAAGTGTAAACAAAGAAAACAGTAGGTCCAGGACTTTATCAAGATCTGTTTTCTATGAGTGCATAATAAACTGGACTTTAAACGGCATCTTAAAATCAAAATTGTGTTTTTGACACCAGCTGTAGCAGCTAGGGGACATTTTTCAGTTCTGATCGAGGTGGTTGTGGCAGGGGCGGATCTAGAGGGCGGCATGGGGGGAGCAGCTACCACCCTGACGATGGAGATTGTTCATAATTATAAAATCATGTAATATTCAGTCACCTCGATGTCCCTGAGCTGTCCAAACTCAATTAAGTGTTTTTGTGTGCCTAAACCTAACCACTCAAAGTGTATTCATTACATAATAATGTAAAAAGTCACGTAACCGTGAGTTGCAGAAACATGCAATGCCAACAATCATTGTGACAATCGGGTTGCCACTCCAGTAGTACCCGGAGTAGTTAGAATTAGTATTTAAAATTAGCCTCACCTACTGTAAAGTGATGTACACACACTTTAATCCATAATTATAATCCAAAATATTCTGATGACTTTTTAGTTAAGTGTAATTTTTTGCAGAACTTTTGATTACAGGGGTGTGTAGCTAAGATTTAAATAAAATACAGCCTCTTGCATAGCAGTGGTTCTACCCTATGAGATGACTCATCTTGAGTTATTTTGATTCACTGACACTTGGAAATGTACCGACGACAGAAACACCCTGACCTTTTGAGAGTGCTCGTCAACAACTGTCACTTTGCTGAAGGAAAAATTATGATATTAAAATGATTTTAAAAGATGATTTTCATAAATACACAAGTATAAAGATACCAACACCTAGATATGTTTTGTATTTAAGGTGTTTAAGGAACTAGTGTTTCCTAATGATAGTAGTCATCCTGCACCCACTCTGCCCACACTCATGCATTTCCAATGCCTCCTGATGCAGGATGTAGCCTACACTAGACCGTGTTTCCAGTTTTAACTTAATGCCCTTACATGCCAACCTGTAGCTGCAGGCTTCACACAGCTGCCTAAATTACATGATTCTTGTGGGACATGATGAGCAGATTGTTACCGGTGTTGACCCTAGACTCTGGGGGGACCCCGAGCAAAGAAGCCTATTGATGCCCCCCTACACCCCCTGGTGTCATTTTTCCTCCTCTTCTTGTTTTTTCTCTTATTTCTGGTGACCAGAACAGTATGCTCGTTATACATACACATATACCTGAATTCTGCATGTGCTGATATTAAATCTCGATACTTATAGCGAGCAGTTCAACTTCTAACTTTGGCTAAATCAGCACAGGCATTAGCCTAATATTTTATCGTATGTTGCCATGGTATTGGCAAAAGAAAAAAAAATCACGTTAGTTTGGTGACCTAAAACCCTCATGCAGAGTTGCCACAAAAAAAAAAAAAGACGTTTGGTATCGCAAAAATTGAAGGAACCTCTCCGGTGTCCAGGACATGATACACATGGCATAGCTAAATGCCATAAAGTACATGGATCTGATCCAACTGGATGATGGAGCCTTGGGAAAACCTCTATTCTGTTCTGTTTTTGTGATAGCGATAGCTCGACTCCTGTATCCACTGCTGTTACAAGATTTGCGAAAAAGGACGACTACAAATTTAATTGTAAGAACGTATGAGTTATCCTAGTCATAATTTGAGTACACAACTCAAATACTGAATACCTAAGAATCACAATCAAAAGATAGATGAAACTACGTCTATTCTGCTGTAAATGTATTCTTATTTTTTCATTTGCACTTGAGCTAACTAACGGTTAACTGATGGAGGGTTTGCTAATAAATAAGATGGTGTTATAGTCATGCTATATCATTATATTGAGTTATCCTTTAGGCCTATGTGACTGATAATTTAGTCTTGTCATAGTTAAACTTTTAGCTTAACTTGCAGAAGTAGCTTGTATTTTTATGTGGGGACGCACCACCCTCCCATGCCACCCCTTTGCCAGAAGTTTTCCAGATCCGCCACTGGTGGGTGGACATTCAATTTACTTTATCCATTTGGATAAACAGTTTACTTTCAATCTCCACCTGTTGAATGTAGATGACTTTTAGCAAACTTTAAAAAACAGACCTGGGTCAAAGTAAATCAATCAAATACAATCAAAGTAAATGGATATGGTTACATACTGTATGTTAATTACTTACCATCAACACACTGATAACGTGAGTGGGGGGACCAAATATTTTTTTGCCAATTAATCGAGATCTGGTGCATAATCACTTCCCACACAATCTACATCATTAAGTTACATTCAAATCACAATATGTCACGGCCACATCGTTAGAAAATCACTTTTTTGTTCTTCTTTGAGATGAAAATACTGTAACAATAGCAAAGCTTCTGTCTGGACTCCAAAACTGGCTGTAGAAGAAAATTCCATAAACTTTACCAAAAGTTACATCAGGCGGTCCTCAAAAGGCTTTGACAAATGCCTGCATGGGTGCAGTTACTTCTACAGGCCACAGGGAGGCGCTGTACAACAATGGGGGTGTCACTGGACAGGCCGTATGATCTGAGGTCCATCAACACCAGAATAAAGACGCTGAGTCCACTCAGCTTTTGCGGTGAAGGCAGTGATTGCTTTTTCTTTGATGTGTCGCCTTATACTCTAATCCTCTGGTATCAAAGAGAAAGTAACCAAAAAAACAAAACAAAACAAAACAAAAAAAAAAAAAAACCAACAACAATCCCGTATCCACATGGTCAAAGCCCGGCAGTTATGATTCTGGTCCCAAAGGCAGTGTGGGTTTTCATTCGTCATATCACACAGGTAAAAGCGTGTGTTACTAAGTAGGTGTGAAATACGTGCAGGTGCGACAAAAAAAAAGTGTTTACCTCTGTACATGGGGCATTTCAAAAGGTCAGAGTGCAGCTTCATGGATCAAAGGTCTTATCAGCCTCTGATATAAAATTCAGCCCAGTATAAATTAAACATAAACCATAACTTGGACTTTAAATCCAGTTTTTTGAACCTTTGTCCATCATAGCTACCTCTCGTCACTACTACCAGCAGTCCTTGAGGGGTAGACAGAGGTCAGCTGAGATTTGGGTTGGCGAGGATCATTCCAGCCCAAAGGTGCTGGTCTCCTCCACGGCCGTCAGCATCTTCTCATACAGCATTGAGAAGGACGGGTATGGTGGCAGGTCCAGCCGGTTGAAACAAGTATGAGCTCTGGAGAGAAACCACAGGACGTGATATCAGACAGTGTCTGAACAGTAGGTGTAGAGTGAGCAGCACATGTGTTCCTTATTGCAATTATCTACACAATATTATGTTCCTATCAAATTCCACTGAGAATACATTTGGGTCATTTTTGAATTAATGTTTAAAATGTGGCCTAAATAAAACCCTGTTGGGCTCAGTGTGTTTACCTGGGCAGCGCGGTGACCTTCCCCCACTTCTCCACACAAAACCTGCGAGGTCCGTTGCTGCCTCGCAGAGAAGCAAAGCCTTCGTATGGAATACTGGATGTCCCGGTCACAAACTGAACAGGCAGACGCGAAGGAGGGACAGAGAAGGAAAGAAAGAATAAGAAGACTAAGATAGAAGTCAACCTACCTCAAACATTTCACATACACGCACACACACGCACACACGCACGCGCGCGCACACACACACACACACACACACACACACACACACACACACACACACACATATACACACACACACGCCTACCTGCAGGAGTCGTAGTCTCTGTTCATTGTTGAACCTCTCCACTGCTGCCCAGAACCACCGGATCACAATATGGTTGTCATGGTAACCTAAACATAACACATCATGTCATGTAACTATGGCGATGGATCGTGATGACTGAAGGCTGAGAAGCCAGCACCAAGGACAGCTGCCGTGTCTCGAGCTCGTCTGCACCACCAGGCTCAGGGACGGCTTCACACCACAGGCCAAAAGACTCACGACTCTTTTACTTGTGTGTTTTTTCCTTCTGATACATATTTAAATGAGCATTGTTGGAGGGAGCCTGACAGCTAATATTTTCAATGCCAGCGACTGCTTCTCTCTAACTGTTGTGCATATGACAGTAAAGAAACTGAACTTGAATGATCATGGTGAATGCAGTGTATCGAGACCGAGACAAGACCAAGACTTTCAGGGATTGAGATCAAGTCGCACACTGCAGTACACACTTAGAATGAAATGTGGAACATGCAAACCATAGGCACTGCTTAACATCATCTGAAAGTTCCACATTCCCATAAAAAAACACGTATAGAATACAGATGGGGGGTAAAAACGCAGTTGAGTCCCAGAAGAGAGGATGCATATGAATTAAGACTAAAATAAAAATAAAAAGGAAGAACATACCTCCTCTGTACTCGGTGTTGTTCCTCCAGTCTGATAAGTCAATCTCAGCTGTGCCGGCGATCACCAGCTCCAGCTCCCTTGCATCAAACACTGACACTAACCTGGCATCCACTACCTGGAAAACACACACAACATATCATACAAGCCACTGAGTGTCACATTTTCCACAGTACAGTTTGTGAAAGACTATCATAAAGGTGATTATATTATGTTACGCTGAGCCATACCTCGTAGAAACCTCTAACCAGGCTGTCAGTCTGCTGCACCACTCCTCTCTCTATCCTCCACTTCACCATCCGCTCGATGTATTCCTTTTTGTTCTTCTCTGACACAGGGATGTTGGCTCCGCCGGGTTTGAGCTCCCTTTCTGTTATCTATGGAAACACAGGCAAAAAATAAATACATACATTAATCCTTTTTATCACTTTTTCCTTGAGACAAAACAAAACAGAAGACTTTTTTTTACAATCTCAGTCCGTCCTCTTTCTCCCTCTGTCTTGCCACGTGTGTATAAATGTGAATACAAACACACACACACACATGGAGCCTAACCTGTCCAAAGACTTCCTCGTTGACGGTGAAGGTGAGGTCTAACATGTCCTCTATGTCGTTGTCCTTCATCCACTGAAGGGACTGGTGAAACTCCTCATCCAGGTACTCCAGGTCACTCAGGTCACAGGGACTACAAGGTGGGATATGAGAATGAATGAGTGTGTGTTTGTGTGTGTGTGTGAGACCTGTAACATTCCAGGTCACATTTAGGACACGCTGGCTAACAAAGATAAGCAAATGTGCACTAGAATGCTCCAATATCCAAGTTTATAAACAGGTCAAATGACTTTTAAAAAGTACGTATTTGTGCATACATCTGTGTGTTCATTACAGTACGTACATGCGCAGTAGGCCTTTGTAGAAGGGTCTGGTGAAAAAGGCATCCAGTAGGTACTGATGGATCAGAGCCAAACCGAGAATGCGACCACTGAACCGGAACCTGCAACACATAAAAGTAATCAGGATATTAAAGATCATATCTCAGCTTCATTGTCTCTAGTATGTATTTGTGTGTGCGTGTACAGTGAACCTCACCATTCATGGTGATTGTCTACGAAGGCAGACATGGGGCTTATCTGGACGGTGTAGGTGTCGTTGGCAGAGTACTCAAACAGACCATAATAAGGGTTGAAGAGCTCCCTGGAAACCAAGAAGAAGAACTCTCTGGAAGGCCCGCTGTAGTCCAACCTGCAACACACACACATTCGGATATCAGTCCTTCCTACATACAATACATGACTGTAATAGTGGCTAATGTTAAAGGGATGACTACTGTATGTTGCACACATATGCACATATGTTATGGGTTTCATGCTTCTTCTTCTCCCCTCCCACATACTCACCCCTCCTCCCCAACAAAGCTGACGTATAGCTTGCTGCGCTGCAGGTCTTTACGGGAATAGCACATGATCTGGTTGAAGGCATCTTCCAGCAGATGGTCGCGACGGATGATCAACCTGCGACACAAACAAGAGTGTGAGGGCAAAATGAAACAGAGAAGAAAGCTCTCTCTTCAGACGAACCCATTCCACCTACTTTAGCTTCCCTGGTCCTTGTCCGTAGCCTTTAGTTTCCAGTTTCCTGTAGAAGTTGCGCAGTTTGGCCTCAAAGTCTCTTTTGTAGGGTGCTGGAGCTCTGGCATTTGCTCTCTGAGTACCTACAGGCAAAGAGAAAGGGAGAGGTTGTACTCCTTTACTGCGCTGACATATGTCAGCAATCAGCACAGGTCTGTGCATTCCAGTGGTTAGTTTATAATCAGCACTGTGGGTTTTTGTTTGTACGCTCCCTTCCTGGTTGTTTTTTTAGTTAAATTATTTACAGATGTGACTACTTGACAAATGTAGACATGCACCTATGGGTAGTGATGACAAAATGCAGCTTTTACCTGACACACTGTGCGTTGTATGATGGCCTTAATGCAAGTAAAAGAAATGTCTCTGTGTCTCTTACCAGGCGAGTTCTGTGGGGAGGAGACAGGTGATCCCCGCGGTGACTGGCAGTAGCTGGGGTGAAGTAAGGCGTGAGGAGGCACGTAGGACATTACTTCATCTTCAAACAGACTGCAGAGAGGAGAGAAAGACAGGAAGACATTGAATTAATTCAATAGAGTGACTTAAGTTGAAAGCAAGAGAGAAAGGAAAGAAATAAATTAGGGAGGAAGCAAGGAAGTAAAGAGGCAAAGTGATTCATTGCTAACACAATAAGACGTGGAGGGGAGGTAGAGGTACAAGTAAGAAGGGAAGTAGATGACGGAAAAAACAGAAAGGTTGGCAAGAAGGAAAGGAAGGTTGAGGACAGGGAAAAAAGAAGGAAGGAAAGAAACAGGTCTCACCTTAGCAGCATGACAAGGTCAGCGTCACCTGACAACCTGGCCAATCCTGACCCTCCGTCTGTGCGTATCAGCTGCACCTTCTCCCTGTTGTCATAGCAACATTACAGACAGATGCTGGTATCTGGTATCTGTATAACCCTATATCTTGGGTGGAGATAGTGTGTGTAATTATGTGTGTGTGTGTGTGTGTGTGTGTGTACCTGAGTGAATGGTTCCTGCTGAGGTCAGGCTGTCTCTCCTGCAAAATCTCAAAGATGTTTGGTTGTCGAAGAAACGCCACAATCTTATCGTTGTAAGCTGGAGGAAAAGCAGACACACTCATGTAAGTCACTTTGGATCATTTCTGGAGAGTTCTGTGTGTGTGAGTGTGTGTGTGTGTTTGTACTGACCCACTGGCACAACGTCTTGGCACTGCCCCCTGCTGGCAGAGGTGAAGGTGCTGGAAGGCCGCGGCAGGACGGGTGGACCGGCATGACGAGGGTCTTCACCCACCTACAGAGAGAGGGAACGGAGGTTATATTTTTATAGTTTCACCAGCCTCAGTCTGCTGTTTGCCACACCTCTAAAACACCTGTGCTTTTCTCTGTCTTACCAGTCGCCGTGGACTGACCTCCCCAGCACTGTGGCTGCGTTGGCGAGTCAGGTGTTGGCGGTGAGCCAGGAGGCTCGGGGGCCGAGTGCTCTGGAGAGGCAGCCGGGGGTCGATGAAGGTCGTCGCACGGCAGTTATGGTCCACGAAGAAAGGCTGCATATGTACACACAAGAGAAGACTGTCACGTGTGACAGTACAGTTTTATTTCTGTGCAAATAAGATTGAATGGAATATTCATAGTATACCTTGAATTATGTTAATTTAATTTATTTATGAATTTTAAAATCTGCATGTATTTCTGAGTTTCTACTTTTTTTATTTCTGATTTTCTGTCTCTCTGTTAATGAGGGAGGTGGGAGTAACCTTACTGTAAAGCACAATAAATGACATTATACATAAACGCAGAAAATAAGAAATGTAGAGGTAAAGATATTAATTTTGCAATGAATTACCAGCATTTATGTATTTTTTAATATTAAATTATGCATTAAAATATGTACTTTTATGTTCAGCTTCATTTAGTCTTTTATTTATTGATTGATTTTAGCATTTAAAAATGTATTAAATTAAATTATCAAATTAAAATTAAATTATGTGCTCTTGTGAAGAAAGCACCATCTCATGGTGACTTCATGCAATTAAATGAATGGTCGTTTTCAAAGTAGAACCTGAACACACCCTGTCAGGAGACAGGAGGATACTCCCAGTGGCTGGAAACTGACTGGTAGTTGGCTGGCAGCCAAAAGGCCTTCGGCAGGGGAGGGAGACTCAAGGTGGCTGCATCTGCATGTATCTGCACAACACTACAACCTCTGAACTGAATTTAAAATACTACACTCTACTGTTTCCAAATCCAAAACTTGAGTTAATAATATGTGAGACTTTATATGGGCGTGGTCCCCACCTTGCCGGTGTGGTCGTGCTTCATCTCCCAGCCTCTGGGCAGCTCCAGCTGTTTGTTGGCGAACATGTTGAGGAAGGCCACCAGATCCCTGTTGTGCTGGTAGCGCTCAAAGTGGTGAGCATCCCGACGAACCTTACTGATCATATGCTTCAGACACGTGTTGGTGGTGAACATACGATAGGCACTCTAGACACACAAAAGAAACAGGAGATAAATTATAGTAAGGGAGGAGGAACCACATGCACCAGAGAAAGATTTTAAGTTTTGTTAATGGGGCTCAAATTCAGAGTGAGTTGTATGGACACGGTTCTCAATATGGGGGTGGCTCCTCTCATTTCTCTTTGTGCCTCCCCATCTCCTCTCTCCTCCATCCTTCTGCCTGTGACCTGGAAATTTATCACAGTGCACCATGTTGACGGATGTCTCAATTCCCAAAATGCATCTTTCAGAGAGGAGGCTTACTGGAGGATCTATGAGTGAGGAGGCACAGGTGTATCCTTTACAGAAGTCTTTTTGGGAATTGTGACACATTTAAGAGGCATGACACGTTATATTTAGTTGACCTCACTTTGTAATGACACCTCCAAAAGCATGGATGTCTCATTTTGTTACATGCTTGTTGCTTCGACTCCTCTCTCCTTGTGTCATTTCCCTGCCTCCTCCACTTGCATCTCAGGTGCGAGGAACTAAAACGCGAGGGGAGGAAGCAAGGCAAGGAATCGAGGATCTACAAAGTAAGAACTGAGAAGAGGGAAAGGTCTTGCAATTTCCTAAAATAAACAGCAGAGGGCAACCTATGAGAGTAAGTTGGGGGAAAGAGAGATGGATTGGTTGAAAGAAAGAAGAGAGAGATGAGAAAAAAAAAAAAACGGTTGTCCGTACAGGGTTGGAATGCAGCACAGTGAAGAAGTCGGGGCTGGTGAGGAACTTTGCGCTGGGGGACTGAAGCAGGAGGGTGAGACGAGACCTGGAGCTGGACTGAGATACACTGTTGTCCCGACGGAACTCTGAAACAGACACACACACAGAGTCAAACAAAACTGATCAAGTCTCCAGGACATGCTTTACAGACTACATAAACCAGAATGCAGAGCAGTGAGAGGATTACCCGGGATGGAGGGGTGCATGTCAGTCTCATCTGTTGGCAGCTCATTGGCTGGCTGCTCCTCTGGTCTGCTGTCATTGGTTATTGTCCTACGTATACTCTGATACCTGGTAAGGTGTGCATGTTTGTGTTGATCACCATGGTGACAGTTAAAGTAAACAAAGAAATGTCAAAAGTGGACAAATCAACTACATTTTGTTCTGACCTGCGGTTCAGCTGCTCCATCTGCTGTATGGAGTTGGACCTCTGGAGTGTCTGTGGGGCGGGGGGAGCGGTGGGACGCTGCCATGTTGTGGTTCTGTTCACGTGGTCCACGTAAAAGATCCGACCGTGGCTGTCGATACGAGCCTCCCAGTCTGATTCAGACACAGACACACAAATTGACATAAGTAAGTACACACACACAATAGTAAGCCCAATGCTGAAGAGGAGATTCAGAGGCTTAGTATCTAAACAAACAAAGGTATAATTGATTTCATGCATCTGTTGGCTTGTCTGTGATGGTGAGAATTTCTTCAGCGATATAATGGAGTGAACACCCACTGAAAAGAGTAATGAATCCATTGATTTGCTTGATTACATTACCAATCTTTCTTCTCTTAAACTGATCCAAAATACGCCATATTTTGAGTTGTCACAAAATTGTTTTTTTTTACTAAGCCAGCGGAGACACACTTCTAACCAATTTACGACTTAGTGTGAGCTGAAGTGAATTGTTAATTTGTGTGAGCAAATCACAGTAAATCATACAAAATACTAGAAAAACAAAGTGATTAAGAAACTCTAGGCCAGTACACTGTAGATCATAGTAACCTGCTGTTAAAGCTAAAGGCCATGGGGATTCGCAAGTTTGCCATTAAATGGGTCAATTTTTAACTCTTGGGAAGGACACCGACAGTAGATCGGTAGGGCCATTTTCCAAAGCTGAAACTATACGTTGTGGGGTTCCTCAAGGGCGTGTACTGGGCACACTTTTTTCCTATTGTACATTAATGATATGAAGGTAGCCTGGCCATCTGAACTGTTTCTCTATGCAGACGATTCAGCTTTTTTTGTGTCTCATAAAGATTTAGCCGGTGAACAAAACTCTTGGCAAGAAAATCAGGGTTGTTGGACCGGTAAACACTTAAGACCTTGGTCCAAGCATTGGCTTGATGACATTTTAACTATGCTGCCATCTCCTGGTTGATTATTACACCACAGCACATTAAAAATAAACACTGGACTGCACAAAACAAGTTAATCAAGGTAGTGTTTAAGTTACCTCCTTGAACCCATTGTGATTCAGCACATTTTCTACAACTTCATCGGCTTCCAGATGATAACAGAGGCACACAAATCAAGTATATTGAGGTCCCTAAATATCTGTCCAACAGTTTTAATTGCCTCAGAAACAATCACAACAATTCAATAAGACATTCTATCTATCTATCTGTCTGTCTGTCTGTCTGTCTGTCTGTCTGTCTGTCTATCTATCTATCTATCTTCTCACACACTCACACACCCACACACAGACACACACACACTCACTAGGTGGTAGCGGCTCGTCCACTCTCTGGTAACGACTGATGTCATGGCGCACAGATGGCAGGGAGCGAACGGACTGGTGGCCATTGACCTGAGCTGTGGCACCTGCAAAACATTTGGCCATGCATCACTTTGAATAGAAGAAAAGGTAGAAAAGTCCCCTTTTTATATGTAAAACCAAAGCTGCAAAACCTGATGACCTTCCAAATATAAGATCCTACAGCTGGCTCATATCCTCACTGCACAACCTACTACTATCTACTACTGTCATAAGGTTAAATAGCACAACTGTTCTCTGTGTCATCCAACAGCTTTTTGGCAGGTGCAGAAAACATGATCTGATCTGAATAATGCTCCAGTCTTTTATTAAATACTCCCTGATCCCTTCTGTTCTGTGATGTGGAGAGATGCCAATCCAGATACTGCATGGGGATGTTCCTCTAATGTCAGATTTGTGGCAACATACAATAAATACTAGTCGTGGGATCATTCTAATAATAACAAAAATGATCTGACTTGTAGATACTTAAAGAAATAAATAGATAAAAAGTCAGGGAAGGCTGTGTGGAAATCTGTAAGTGTTGCTATAATATTTAATTTCTTTCATTTTTATTTTACTGGAAAAATAAAGCAAAAAAACATCCAAGATCATCCTGCATCTCACCTGTCTCTCTCTCCACCCCCACTGCCCCGTTCTGACTCTCTCTGGCTGCGCACGCCTCCTGGTTTTGGGCCACGCCTCCGGAAGCTTGCATGGACTGCCTCCTCCTCCACACCTCCCCATCCTCCTCCTCCTGACTCCTGGCTCTTGCTCCTGAAATTAACAACATGTTTTTATGAGTGTAATGTAACAAGGAGGCAGATAAAAGCAGCAGAGTGAGATCCGGCTGCCTGTGCATGTTACTGGCAGCCATAGTATGTATGTATATCATATCATATGATATCGTATGAAGGTAGGTTTTCATTCCTGATTTTAGTTTGTTTACAATTAATATTATTTTGTTAGTATTATAAAAGTTGTCCGTTAAAATGCATGCACCTAACACAGTGGGGTTGATGCTGTCATTCCTGACTACTAAGGAGAGAGCAGAGAGGCAAGCCAGAGCAGGGTTCCAGGGCCACAGAGGCTGATGGGCATATGATTTTCAAAAGGGTGATAAGGGGCCTAGATGGCCAAATTCTTGCTCTGACTGTAATGTTTAATGCATGTTTTTAAATGTGGACCCCAGGAAGACTAGGGCTTAAGGGCAAAGCTAATGGGAATCCTTACAAAGAAACAACAAAAACATTTACCACCTACCAACTTCGGAGGTCCCTCCTCCCTGGTCAGCTATGATGCTGCTCGTAGATGCACCAGCTGCTGCTGATGGTCCGTTGGCCTCACTGCTTGATGACTCCCCTTCCTCCTCTGCCTTAGGAGCCACTTCTTTTCTTGTCTCCACCTCCTGAGGAAAGGACAGGAAAAAAGTGTGGAGAAGAAACTTTGTAACTTTCCAGCTGACATCCAAGATATGTACTGTTTGATCACCAAACTACAGCTGCTCACCTGAATGGGTGAAAGTGGACCAAGTGAGGGAGTGAGGGATACTTCCTGGTTTGCACCTGTTCTGCTACTCTGCTCCTGACAGGTACATTCCCCCACAGACTCCATGGGCCCAGCTGCCGCAGCTGCCTCAGCCCCTGATGCCTGAGATGAGCTGGAAGCTGTGGAGAGTTCTCCAGTGATGTGTGCAGCCTCAGCTGATGCTCCAGCAGCTTCTCCAACCCCAGCTTCAGTCTCAGCAGCAGCAGCTGGTGTTCCTTCCTGTGTTTGGACTGCACTCTCAGCAGCTCCAGCTCCAGATTCGGCCCCGGCAGGCGTAGTTCCAGGCTGAGCACTGGTAGAGGAACCTGCCTCTGTTGTGGCCCCAACTCCAGGCCCAGTCCCAGTCCCAGTCCCAGCTCCAGTCTGGCCCTGCGGCTCCTCTTTTGAACCCTCGTTCCCTTGTTGAGACTCCGATGTAGCCGAGTTCCTCGATGAGGCTGAGTCTATGCTCTGCTGTGTCCTCGTCTCCTGTGTTTGCTCCCTGTGCTGCCCTGCCGTCTCCTCATCCTCATCTGAGTCTATGTGCAGCATGGCATTGAGCCGTGTGTCCGTTGGAAAGCTAGAGCGGAGTTTCGGCGAAGGCCCCGCAAGAGGTCGGTCCCCGGGGCTCCTGGGAGCCTCAATGGCATCCAGGTAATCGTTGAGTGACACCTGCCGGTGAGTGTGGCCGCCCAGTGCCACAGCAAGCAGATCTTCCTCTGCCATCTGCCCAGGCTCCCGCCACACACTGTCATCGCCATAGTAACAAGCACCGTTAACTAACAGGGAGCCCTCGTCCGATCCTGTGGGAGAAGGCCCATATGCAACGCGCGAGGAGGAGGATGCGTGAGGGAGGTCTTCATCGTCTGAGGGACTTCCAGGGTCACCGTTCACTGAGCTGCCTAGGATGGTGCCCACAGCATCTGGGGAGGCTTCTGAAAGAAAGAGAGGATGGGGGAGAGGTAAAAGAAGATTGGGGATAAATTTGAGATATTAAAGATATATTTTTATGGTATTTTTCAGCCTAGACCCTATTTTGCCATGTTTTTGTGTCTAAGTGATTAATGGGAACAACAGTAGGCTCAGTGTTGAGTGACAGGTTGTACTGTAATACCTGCTGTCAATTTACAGCCACTAAAGTGTTTGTTTTCACCACTGACAGGTTCAGATTGTTATTAAAAGTGTCTGACAACAACACAGGCCAGGACACGTTTAATAGTCGTGGATTCTTCGGCCAAAGAATATGATCCAGTCATCCAGTGGGTATAAATAACAAATGACTTTATCTTAACACTATCTAACGCCCCACCCCATTTATTCTGAAGGTCAGGTATCCATACCAGAAGTTTCATTGTTCCCATGAACACAATCTGACTGAGCACTCCTCCAAATCCCCTCTAAGTGTATTAGTTTGTCACAACTGAACATCTTGTTTATTAAAAGGGTGTGTTGCTCATTTACATTACCCCAGAACATTATAATACACACACGCACCTTCATGTCCAGTGGAGGTGATATCCACTCTGAACTGAAGCTGCCCACTCACATGGTCCGTAGGGAGACGACGACACAGGCTGTAGCTGACTGGCTGATCGCTGCACACACACACACACACACACACACACACACACACACACACACACACACACACAAACACACAAAGGAGTTAAGACACATTATCAGAGAACACACGTCTACACATGCACAATGTCTCTGACATTTATCTAAATCAAACTGTTGAATATATGAACAACTGTCGCTGTTTACGTCCTGTTACCATTAACTGTCAAAATGTACACATACTATACACCATGCTTCAGGAGAGTACATGATGTCCTGAGCTGTGGATCAATATCAATCCAATGCCTGAACAATGAGCTGATTAGGACGCATTGATCGATATTGACTGCACACTGTTGAGTCACTGTGGTTAAGTGCTGAAGGTCAGATGACTGTGCGACCTCCTCAGACGTCCCCTTCTTCTGTCTGAGAAATCTTGGTTCAACCAAAATAACCCTTTCATTTTCATTCCTTTAAGGCTATGATAACATGAAACCGTGATATTTTCAGACACGGTTATCGTACCGTGGAAGTCTCATACAATTACAACCTTATGTGTGTGTGTGTGTGTGTGTGTTAACTCACTCAGCTGTCGGCCCTTCTAGAAGTCTCTGCACGGGGAGGATCAGCTGACCTAGAAACCTCTTGATGATTGGTCGGCTCTTGGCAAACTTATCCTTCACCTCGATCTCCAACACGTCAGTCATCAGAGCCACAAAGGTGTATTTCTACAGGAAGATCCATAGTAAAAAAAAAATAAAAATATTTTCAACATGTGGAAATTCGGTATATTTACAGTTTTTGTTTGTTCCTTCTCTGCTTTTTTTCGCTGTAACTTCTGGTCACTATCCCTGGCAACAGTAAACATGTAAAGACACAATAGTGCCGGTCCATGATGTGTGCTTCTGTAGGTGCATGTGTTCGTGCTGACCTCCCCATGCCACACAGGGTTGGTGGTGTTAGCTATGATGGAGGAGCGTCTCTCCTGGCCGTGGTGGGTGAACTTGGGGAGGCCGCTTCTTTTCCCAGGCTGGATTGACATCTTCAGGTAGGGGTCAGGGTTGAAGAACATGCCCTTCTTCAAACCCACTGCTCGCATGTCTGCAGTGCAAAACACACATCTGTAAGTATGTGTGTGTATATTATACTGGACCACAAATACACCACAGTTCCACTGAATGAGTCCTTGTACCTGATAAGGTGAAGCTGACTAGTTTCCGACAGTGTTCAGTCCCTGATTGGTCCTCGACTTGGCCTTCACTGCCCACCTGATGAGAAAACAACCAATAGAAGAGCAGTGAGTGGATCACTTGTCCATCCCATTTTTAGAGTGAACTGATTTGACTCTTTGAGAAAAAAAAGAGAGTTGATGAAACGTTAAAAGGAGGGACAACAAAGAGGGAAGAAAAATGCTCTTGATTCAAGCTGACTGCTTAAATTTCACTGACTCAACTGGAGTAAATGTCTCTCCGCTTCAGTTTGTGCTGCCAAGAGCTCAGGGACGTCTACTTTCTTCATTCACTTCCCTCCACTGACTCTGACTGCATCCCTGCCATCTCTAAATTTGTTTCCAGCTTTGGTCTTAGCTGAGCGGAGGCCAAAATATGTTACCCAATAAATTCTGGGGGTTAAAGGCAGCGGCAGAGAAGATTTTCTTCTTAAAGCAACCTGTGCTGAAGTGGACACTGACATGCCTTTATTTAGTCACAGTGTAAGTGGAAGAAGAGGGAGGATCTGCAGCTGATAACCAGGTACTATATTTATAGTGTACCAGAATCTTTTTCAAGGAATCACACTGAGAGCTAACCTAAGGGTAATAGCACCTCTACCTTTAAGATATTCACAAGACCTCCTGCACTAACTTCCAGCAGAGCAAGCGGAGAAGAAGGACGTGACACTGCTGTTAAGCAACAGCCGCAGAGTAGAAGCCATGATTGTAGTTTGAAATGTTAGGCATTGGTAAAATTCTATGAAAATACTGGCACTGTATGTAACTGCAAAGCCATGACTATGTTACATTTATATGTTTCATATGTATCATATCGACATTTCTAATGTGACGTAGTATATGAGACACCTGCAAACTGCATTCCACTGCAGACTACTGGTCAAGACCAACAACCAAACTGTTTGTTTTATAGTGACCCTTCGCTGCTTGCAGGTAAGCGACCTGTGACTGTGTTTCCTGCTGCTTTTTAGCCACCAAATGTGGGTGTTTTTAAGTCCCCAAATGTGAGTGGTTTTTCGCAACCTGTTGCTGTATATCCTGCTGCTTTTTAGTCCCCAAATGTGGCAGTTTTTTGCAACCTATGGTTGTGTGTCCTGCGTTTTTTAGTCCCCCAAACATGGCTGCTTTTTTGCAACCTATGGCTGCATGTTCAGCGGCTTTTTGGCCCCCAAACGTGGCTGATTTTTTGCGACCTGTGGCTATGTATCCTGCAGCTTTTTAGCCCCCAAATGTGGCTGTTTTCTGGCAACTTGTGGCTGTGTATTCTGTGGCTTTTTAGNTGGCTGATTTTTTGCAACCTATGGCTGCATGTTCAGCAGCTTTTTAGCCCCCCAAACGTGGCTGCTTTTTTGCGACCTGTGGCTATGTGCCCTGCAGCTTTTTAGCCCCCAAACTTGGCTGTTATTTTGTGACCTATGGCTGTGTGTTCTGTGGATTTTTGGCCCTCAAACATGGCTGTTTTTTGCAACCTATGGCTGTGTGTCCTTTGGCTTTTTAGCCCTCAAACATAGCTGTTTTTTGCGGCCTAAGGCTGTGTTATCTGTGGCTTTTTAGCCCCCCAAACATGGCTGTTTTTTGTGACCTGTGGCTGTGTGTCCTCCAGCTTTTTAGCCCCCATACATGGCTGTTTTTTGTGACCTTTGGTTGTGTTCTGTGGCTTTTTAGCCCCCAAACATAGCTGTTTTTTTACAACCTGTGGCTGTGTGTTCTCCAGCTTTTTAGCCCCCAAACGTGGCTGTTATTTTGTGACCTATGGCTGTGTGTTCTGTGGCTTTTTGGCCCTCAAACATGGCTGGTTTTTGCGACCTATTGCTGTGTGCCCTCCGGCTTTTTAGCCCTCAAACATGGCTGTTATTTTGTGACCTGTGGCTGTGTGTTCTATGGCTTTTAGCCCCCAAATGTGGCTGCTTTTTACGACCTGTGGCTGTGTGTCCTTCAGCTTTTAAGCCCCCCAAGCGAGGCTGCTTTTTTGTGACCTATGGCTGTGTGTCCTGCAGCTTTTTGGCCCTCAAACATGGCTGGTTTTTGCAATCCATGGCTGTGTGTTCTGCGGCTTTTTAGCCCCCAAACATGGCTGTATCTTTGCGACCTATGGTTGTGTGTTCTGCGACGTTTTAGCCCCCAAACATGGCTGATTTTTTGCAAAACATGGTTGTGTGTCCTGCAGCTTTTTAGCCCCCTAAAAGGTGGCTTTTTTGCAACCAGTGGCTGTGTGGCTCCCAAAGTGGCTGTTTTCTGCTAACCTGTGGCTGAGTATCCTGTGGCTTTTTAGCCCACGACAGTGGCTGTTGTTTTGGGACATGTAGCTGTGTCCTGCAGCTTTTTTGCCCCCAAACATGGCTGTTTTTTGCGACCCGTGGCTGTGTGCTGTGTGGCTTTTTAGCCCCCAAATGTGGCTGTTTTCTGGCAACTTGTGGCTGTGTATTCTGTGGCTTTTTAGCCCCCAATAGTGGCTGTTTTTTCATGACCTGTTGCTGTTTTTCCACCAAGGATAGTGCCATGAAAATTGGGGAACTGCCCATTGGTCCGACAGCCCATTGGTCTGACATCCCATTGTTTCGACCATATTAAACCCATTGTTGTGAAGTCCCGTTGTTCCAAAATCATCATGATGCCCTGTGATTAAGGTCTGGTTAGGTTTAGGCACAAAAACCACTTGGTTAGGGTTAGGAAAAGATCATGGTGTGGGTTAAAATGAAAAAGAAAGTGGCAAACACATAAGCCGTGAGCCTGCTTCGCCTCAAGCCTTTCCCAGCTGACCCAGAGCCGGTCGCGGCGCACCATCAAGGCAGAAATACGCCCACCGGGAGCCGTTCAGCACCGCGGAAAGCTCCCCACACAACCCCGACCCCAGAGTTAATAACAGGAGGTTATGGTGTTTCACTCTCTTCTCTCTATGGCACTTGTATCTCGACCAGTAGCCTACTTTTGTTGCGTTTGCTGATCCTCTATGGTACACAAATACAGTATAGCCTAGTATAATCACATATCGGAACAACGGGACGTCGGACTAATGGGATGTTGGACCAATGACATGGACCCGAAAATTGAATGCTGTTTTTTATCAAGACACTGCTGCTTTTCCAGCAGAGATTATGCCACCAAAACTGGATATTTTAAACCAAAACATGATCTTTTCCTAACCATAACTAAGTGGTTTTTGTGCCTACACCTCACCACACACTAACCAAAGTGATGTTGAAACACAAAGAAATGGAAAGTTTTAATGTATCCCCTACATAATAATGTACAATTGTAACGCATCTGTGGTTTGCAGAGACAGACAATGAAACATTTTTCTGGTGATTAGGTGTGAAAATACTAAATGCAGCACTTTCTATATGTAGGTCTCACATGTATGGAGCAAGACAAAGAGTCACTTCTGAAATGCTTGATAAATATGGTCACCAATTACTGGCCTCTGGAAGCCAATCAAATGGTGGATTAAGGGCGTGACATTTTCATAACTGGGATAGAGGTCATTATAGAAGACAGAAAAAACAGAAAGGAGTAGAAACAAACTAAGTGGGATGTCGATGAAACACACGCTAACATACCGGTACTCCAGGGTTCTTGACTGTGATACAAGGTGTTGTTGCTCTTAATGCTCCGCTTACACCATGATAGTATTTAAAGCAGATCTTAGTCTCCGCTGTGGAGAAAACACACAAATAAAGACACTGCTGTGACATCATGATGGTTATTTTCTCAGACTTGACAAAGCTCTTCCATATCCACCAAAGACATTACACAACTGACAAGTAAAATCAGCAGAATACTTTATCAAAGACAAACACAGCACCCATGGGGTCCACTCACGCTCCATGAAGTTGGGTTCCGGCTCTAGTCTCCACACGATCTGTCCTCTCTGGGTGCCATTCACGCCACGATTCTTGGAGTCCCAAACGTTGGCCACACATGTCTCATCTGTTTAACACACAAACACATTTATATTCACAAGCTGTTCCTCTGTGTTTCTCTGTCATCTGTTTTAATAACACACACATGGCCTGACAAAGCTTATGTAAATTAGGCCGCACAGTTGTTAGACATTTAGTAAGGTCACAAACAGCTATGTCTTGACTCACTTAATGAGGCAGCAGCATGGGCAAACACTTCAGCAAAAGATTATTTATGTAAACAGAGGAGAGAGTTGGAAGTTACTTTTTTTAATCCAAGAGATGTGTGCCAAAAACTGTAGTTCTTCTAATGGTATCTATAGGTCTTCCTGGAGACAAAAACAAGACTTGAGGACTCAATTACAGATTAAAATTACTTAATGAGATGGAGACAATTATTTAAAAACCATGTGAGAAGTTCTGTGGAGAAATGCCTCTTTGGTGGAACTGCTAACAACTCAGATATCGAAAATGTGTCAAAGAGCTACAGCCACGGCCTTCCTAAGGGCTCACAAAAAAAGGTTGGGATTCACTAGTTTAATCTTCAACAGGGAAACTCTTCCCTCAGGTCATAAACCACATCCCTGTCTGTGCCTGTCGAGCCATCAAACATTTATGTGTACGTCCAGTGACAAATGGCTCGTGTCCTAATGGATCAATGCCGATGTCAGCCACACACACGCACAGGCACAGACACATATACAGGACACCCCTTGCCCTCTGTCACATCAGGTCACCATCAATAAACCATGAGCCTTTACTGGTGACAGCAAATAAGTATTCCTCACACACCCACACACCCACACACCTGTCTGACCTGATAACCCTGCAATCATCCAACCCGTATAAAAGTATGAGAGGTGTGACACACACACAGGAACCCTGATACACACACAGGTCAGACAGCAGGGTGAGGTTATGGAGCTCAGGCGGCTCCAGGGGAACGTGGCCGACAGCCAGGCTGGAAACAGTGCCTTCCCCTGGGGAGAAAAACCCTAGAAATCCCCCTGCATGGGTCAATACCATGGAAGAGCTGCAGAGAGGTTGGAGGGATAGAGAGAGAGATCACCTTTCACTGGCTCTCTCTGTCTCTCTGTCTCAGATAGAGGATTGTCCACAGGCATGCACTCACTCTCTCTCACTCACACACACACACACACACACACGCGTGCGCCGAACACACAAAATCAGTCACCTGTGGTTTGAGATGCCCTTAGCTTTTGTAAAACGGTGTGTATTTCATTGGCTGCTGAAAGCTGCTCTTTCACACCTGAGCCTGAGAACTGCAGGGCATCACCGAGCCCAGCTGTTAACACAGAGTGGCTTTTATCTCACATTAAACTCATGCAAACATATCGGAATAAACACTACTAGCCACTGGGAAAATACATTTGGATCATTGCTATAGCGTAGAGGAATAAAAAACACTTGCATTTACTATATAACAGACTGAATAATACTTCTTGTAATTGGGTGACTGTCCCTTTAGATATTTATTTTTAATTTAACATGGATACACAATCGTAAATTCTTTATGCTTAATTCATTTTCCGTAACTGCTTATCCTGTTGGGCGTTGCGGGTTGCTGGAGCCTATCCCAGCTGACATTGGACGAGAGGTGGGGTAAACCTGGACAGGGCTGACACACAGAGACAGACAACCTGTCATGCCCACATTCACACCGACCGAACCTGCATGTCTTTGGACTGTGGGAGGAAGCCGGAGTACCAAGAGAAAACCCACACTGACACGGGGATAACATGCAAACTCTGCACAGAAGGGCAAGTCATTGCGGTGTTTAGAGCCTTTAAGGTGCCAAACATAGTTGTTTTTTACCCACAAAGAGCTGTTGTTTTTCTACAGAGACATCACTGCTTTTCCAGCAGGGATTATGCTCCTTAAAACCAGGTGTTTTAAACCCAAACATAATCCTTTCCTTAAAGTGTCAGTGTATCTGCTACATAATAACATGCAAATGTAACCTAGCCTTGGTTTGTACAAATGAACAATGCCACTTTTTTTCTGGCAAATGGGTTGTCTCTTACATTAATGGCAGCTCAGGATTGAGCCTTCCACGACAAAAAATAAAAAAAGAATAGTGAAATGAAAAGAAAACCCATTTTCTGATGCCGATAATGTACCACAGTCCCCTGAGGTATGTATAAAAAATTGTTGTATTAATGGCATTCAAAAATTCTCGCATATGTTTGTATTTTTGTCGTATTATTATGGGACAGACAGGTTGCACTTCACTACACGCTCTGTCATTCACCTGTACATCACTCTAGGACGAGGTACTTGAAATGTGTGTGTATGTGTGTGTGAAAGAAAGAGAGAGAGTGTAATATGAGAACACAAATACTGCCCTTAAGTGCTACTGATGCTGAGTCAGCATCACTTTTCATCAGGATAACCTCCCCTCTTCTCTCACCACCTTCTCCACACACAACCCAAGCCCACCATCCATTAGCCAGTTAATGCAGCAGCAGCGGGGCTGATGCCATGCTCTAATCTTGAGATGAGTTGCAAGTTGTAATTTCTTCAATGGCAATTCTTATGACAACACCAGACAAATAGAAAAAAAGACAAGTGGACAGACAGGCGGGGAGACAGACAGAAGGAGAGACAACATGAAAGTGAGAAACAGGAGGCTGGAACACGGACAGCATGATGATGATGATGACGATGAGCAAGCAAGAACAGACCACAATGGAAGTCCATTTGAGAGCTAGCTGTGCACAGCTAATAGCTTGCTAAAAAACTTGCTGTGCTTTGGATTTTATAGTGATGTTACAGTAAAATTAATGGTTTAAAAAGGCAGTTTAAGGTAAAGTGACACAGTAAAATGTTGTGCAATAGTGGTGCAGATTGTTTTTGTTGGCCAACCCAGTAGTTAACATCCCCCTTTTTCCCTTGTCAAAAAGCACATGAGATTTTCCCATGGGATTTTGGATTATTGCAAAAAAGTTTATAAAACTTACACTATAATGTGGTCTCATGTTTTCATCGTGGCCACCACCATAAGGCTGCGAAGCCATGTTCAGGAATTTATTAACAATTGCCTTTTGTAAGACACAAAAAAGCTTAAAAATTCATGAGTGGGGTATTTACTGACGGAAGCTATTTTATGTCGTAGAACAAAATGTCTCTTCAGCTTTCATTAACAGCATTTTATTTCAGGCATCTAACCAAAAACCAATTCAAAAACCTACTGCTTTTGAGACGAGGGAACCGAAAGTGCAAAAATGCTAACTCATGGTGTTAGGACTCATTCCTACACCACTGTATTTGGCCTCTAAAACATCAGGCCCATCAGACCTGGAAATTCATAGAGGCAAGACTGCATCGATATGCTGACAAGATGTTAGCGGTGAAACGCTTCGTTCATTAATCATCTAACTGTTCGAAAATCCCTCTTCCTAACAGCACTTGTCCAATCATAGCTTAGCAACTCTAACTGTGCAAGGCTATCATGTCTTCTTCTGATTATCAGCTGATCAGGATGCTGACTCTTTGTCTGGGACATACAGCACAGCCTCGGTCTTTTAGCATGATAACATGTCGCCATCAAAAATCCCTTGTATTAAATGAGTCAGCTGGAACCATTAAAAGCTGGCTATGGAGTTTTCAGCCAACTTACAGAGCTGATGTGAATTAGCTCGCCAGCAGCTGATAAAACTGTCATTTCAGCCGAGAAAACCTGTGTCCATCAATTGGAAATGACTTGTTTCAAAAAGCACTGTGAACTTTAATTTTACATTAAAAATGTGGCATGCAAGAATAAAAAGCTTGACAGGTGTAACAACAGTAACGAACAGGGATGAGGCTTAGAGAAAGGTCAATGAGGTTACCAGCATTTTTGCCGGAACATAAGGAAATATCTTTAAATTAAAATATTTGTATATTCTACTGATTCATTATGAAAATAATAGCTTTGCTGCTTGTCACAGTAAAATCTGAAGACATTAACTTTGGCTCTGGGAAACTGATGGCTGTGTTTCACTATTTTCTATAACTTTACACCCTAAACGAGAAGTTGTTTCAGCAAAAGATAACTGAGGGGTTAACTGATATTAGACATTAATCACTAGGCGCGGCCCTTGTTGTATCATATCAACGCTTCCATGAAATTCAGAACATAGATCTTGAGGTCGCCCCCCTGAAGCAGGTTTGCTCACCGATGTGGTACAGGCCGATCCAGTCGGTGGCATCCACTTCCTCCTTGATGTCCCAGGAAATCACCAGGTGGCTGTGGCCTAAAGTCAACTGGTACGTAGACGCCGTGAGTGATGAGCGGCTGTCTGATGTCACCAGGTCTGTGTCGCTGTTGGCCCTCTGGAGTCCCACCCCTGCCGTTTCTGATTGACTCCCTGATGACATAGCAGAGGAGGACGAAGAGGTGGAGCTCCCGCCCTGCACCGACAGACTGCGCAGGTTGTCCGGACCAATCGTGTATGGCCGAGTGTGCGGGGTGCGCCGACGCACCGCCAGCAGGTGCTCCCGGGCGCTGCCGTTGGGGGAAGACGAGGATGAGGGAGAGGAGGAGGCGGTGGCAGCCATCGCCATGGTTCCCGCAGAAGAGGAGGCGGAGAAGGGAGGGGGCGAGAAGCGNCGTTGCGAGAGAGGGGCGAATGGTGGAGGCCAGGTGGGTGAGGCAAAAAACAAAACAAAGGGGGTGGGAGGGGGAAGGAAGTGAGGGAGGAAGGAAGAAAGGAAAGGGACACTTGGGCCCTTTAGCTTAAAAGTGAACCAGACCAAACTGAAGAAGCAATGAATGCTGGGAAAATGAAGCGAGGACAAAAGGAGAAATGATTGAGGTATAGAGGTATAGACAGATGAATGGAGTAATCACAAGAGAAGCTGTCCAAAGCAACTTAAAAAAAAAGATTTAGGGTTCCTTGATGTACATGTCCTTGGCCCTGCTGGCGTTCCCTTGGGCAAGGCACTTCAGAACTCCCAGAATCCACTAGTGGTCAGTCGAGGTGTCACGAGGCAGTTTGAAACATAGTTAAACTCTCTTAGATCAGTCATGGATATCACGTTTCCACTGTGAACACTGATGTTGATTTATCTCTCTCAACACCCTAGGACGCCTGTCCATCCTGACTAACACTCGAGTGTCAACAGCAGAGCAATGCCTTGCTCTAGGGCACTAGAGTACTTCGTAAATCATCCAGGTATCCATTATGATACAGGGAAGTGGTGGAGGTGGGAGATGGGCAGAGAGAGACGAGGAATTAAGGATGAAAGGCGATCCGGTAATCCTTCTGCCGGTCTGTCCAGGGAGGAGGGGGTGATGACAGGGCGATCCTATGTTCCACGGGGAGGAGAGGGGTGGAGGGAAGACCTATAGGAGAGACAGAGAGAGAGAGACAGGAAGTCAGAAAGGTGATAGGGGAAAGAGGAGGACAAGGGGACAAAAAGAGGGATGATGGTGAGTATTTTACGGTCAATACTTTGTGTGTGTAGTAAATAGGCACTTTTAATTTGATTCTTTTAAACATCAGTGCCATATATTTCCTTTTCTTCATTACTTAAAGGGACTGTTCACCCCAAAATCAACCAACAGTAATTTTCCATGCCACTAATGCATCTAAATCAGGCGCTATGATCAATGCTTCCATGATCCGTTTGATGTTTAGAGTTTCAGTGTGTGATTGTGACAACTGATAAAAGGTACAGAAAGATGGCTGTTGTTATTCTTGTGAGAAATATCACAAACAGGTGTGCAGAATCTCTTTTTACGACAACTGCAGCGGCTTAATTCTAAATCCTATATCGACACCATTTGCTATGAGTAAAGTTTAGCCTGCTGTCATCTGAGTTTCTGCATTAACATAAGACGTCAACCACATGCCTGTCTGGTATGTTTTGATGGGTAACAGCAGGAGGTTTTCACATTAGGTCACTTATATCCAGAATTTGAGGGCCTCTCAAGGGGACTTCCTCTCAGCATGTTCATAAATGCAAAAGGTTTCTAGTCCTTCTTTGCTCTTTATGGTTTGGTTTTTGCATTTTTTAGCTTTTTCAACAGCTAACGGCTCTCAGTCTTGATGCTGAGCTAAGCTAAGATAAACAACTTCCTGCTCTAGCCACAGATAAAGCACCGTGAGTGGTATCCATGTTCTCATCTAACTCTCAGCGAGAACATGAATAAGGGTATTTCCCAAACTGTGAAACTACTGCTTTAAAAAAAAAGATAACACATTTCACATTTACAGAATAATCTCCTCAATCTACAAAATTACACTGAAAATTAGGGATGTCCCGATCCGACATTCGGATCGGTATCGGCCGCCGATATTAGCAAAAAACGGGCATCGGCATTGGATCGGACTGCATGGAAAAATGCAGATCCAAGAACTCCGATCCAGTTTTTCACGGAATCCGCTCCAGCGCTCGCGATTCAAGCAGTCCATTCCAGCGATTCGCTCCAGCTCTTACTATCAATCCACCAGGCCAGCATGCAGACGGCAGACACACACGGAGGGAAGGGTAGGAAGAGTAGCGGTCAACTTAGTTAACTGACTATTTGTTTTCTGCTCTGGTTTTTTGAGAGTGATATTTTTATTTGGTTTACACTCTTACTGTTTAAGTAAAGA